>NC_056731.1:1685125472-1685394326 GCF_019279795.1 Protopterus annectens | reverse complement strand
AATAATAGCAAAGACAGTGCCAAAGAGCTTTAGTCTACAGACGCAAACCATCTATGACCAGTGATCAAATGTCTTCATCATGTAACAGCAGTCTGAAAACAAATTCAAAGAAATGGAATAAGTAAATTAAACACACACACACACACACACACACACACACACACACACACACACACACACACACACACACACACACACACACACCAAACCTGCTTGCCCCAAAATGCGGGATGTGGCTGCTATAAACCAGTCCTGCTCGCTGAAATACATCCCCTCCTGCTTGTTGCTCGCACTTGCGGCTGCTATATCCAACTCCAAAATGGTCCTGCTCACTGAAATAAATCCATGGCTGCTATAAAACAGTTCTGCAGCTGCTCGCTGAAATAGATCCACTCCTGCTTGTTGCTCACTCTTGCGGCTGCTATATCCAAATCCAAAATGGTCCAATAAATGCATAATACATGTTGCTGCTGCTAATATGATCCAAATGTTTCCTGCTTGCCGGAAATGATGACGTGAGCTCAAGGAGCTCAATTCTGACTGGCTGATAGCCCTGACAGAGCTGACATCATCATGCACGTGATGACGTCAGCTCTGACAGCGCAAACTTGAAAAAATTAATAAAACTAAAAGAAAAAAAATCGGAAATTAAGGGGTGCCACTTGGGAATCATGGCACCCCTTCATTTGGACCCAAAACTCGGAAAAAAACGAGTAAATTGGTATGGTTGAGAGGTCTGGCATAGTGAGACTACGATCTCCTTAGATCTGGATGCCATGCCATAACTGCTGACTTGCACCACATAGAATGCAATGATGGATGCATGACGATCAAAGTTCAGGTTACTGTCAACCTGAGTTCTCAAGTCCCTTACAACTGGGTTTACTCTTAGGAGAGTGTTTAAAATGTTGCAATTTGCAGGGGTGGTCATCTTCCTAAAGCTTATAAATATGTTCTTTGCATTTAGTTTTATATTATGGTTCTGGTACAAGTTATTTGGCTCTCAGAACTTCCTCAAGGATATCTACATCTTTGGAGAAATCGATCATTGGCCCCAGCTTGCAGTCATCAACAAATCTGGTTGGCTAAGACTCTCTATAGTTGATCTGACTTCAGAGAATTACATTCCAAACAGGAGAGTTCCCAGTTCTGAGCCCTGTGGAACACCACTAGTAACAGACCTATTGGTGGGGGTGGATTCCCCCACCCAAACTTCATGTGTCCTATCCATGAGCCATGTGACTATCCATTGGGTTACATAGGGATTTATGTCGAAATCTGTGAGTTTGTCTATAATATCCAAGTGAAGTATTGTGTCAAATACCTTTGCCGGGTTGAGGTAGGGAGTATGCACTACTAGATAGGTAGTTCATGCATGGCACAAGTGGCCTTATCAAAGTTCTCCACTGGGTATAGTAGGTGTTACCTACCCTTGATGAAACTGAAGTGGTATGGGTCCAGTTTTTGAAGATTTCCAATGTCTTTATTATATCCATGATAGATCTTTCTATGGCCTTGCATATAAGACTAGTACAACGTATGGGTCTGTAGTTCCTTGGGTCTTTTGATGGTCCGATTTTATGTAGAGCGATGACTGTTACTGTCCTCCATTCCACAGGGATGCAGCCTATCTGGAGACTGTGGATGATCAGAGATTCTAGCGGGCTGGACAGGTCATGTGTCAAACTATTTAGAGGCATCGCTGCATGTTACCAGGTCTCATTGCTGTACTGTATTTAAGTGTGGAGAGGGCAGTGAGGACCTGTCCCTTAGTCGCAATTGGGGGATAAATGGTAGAGGGTATTTACTGGACAGTTACCCGTCACCTTCGAGTCAAATGGACGTTGTCTTCTGCTTCTATATTATTGTTTTTGTGTAATACTTTTGAGTAAAGTAATTGTTCTCTATTCTTTTATCTTGGACGTTGGTAGCTACTGTAGCCAATAACATGTTTCTGTCAAGGATTTTCTCTCTATACTATGAGGTTGAGAGGTATGCCTTCAGTCATAAAATGTCATGAAATCACAATAAATCAATGGCATTTATTGCATGCGTATTCTACAAACTAGGCAATCATTGTTTTCATATTTAAAACTAGCCTGTACAATTTTATACATACATAAATAAGTAAACAGACACACATTCCATGTGAAATAGTAGTTTCATTTATTTTACAAAATAAAGAAACAAGCAAGCAGACACACAGGTTCTATGCAAAGTCATAGTTTTTTTACCTGACTGTCTCATAATTAATGATATATCTAGGCATCAATAGTTTTTTTTATATAATTTAACAGTTTTACAGTGAAACAGTGTTAATTGCAACTGAGAGCAAATGTAACACTTTGCTGCAAACAATTTGCTGATGAAGTGCAACAGTGTAAGATGTGTGCAATTTACACTCAATAGTTTAAAAACACCATTGCACATAAAAATTAAATAAAAAATGGAGATATCCTTCTATGTTTAACATGTTTAAAAGCCCATGTTTGCGCTCCTGTTTGCTGCCTTTCCTGTAACTAGGCTAGTCCAGATACAGATTTGCTGTATCTAGGATGGTTTGTAAGCTTCTGAGTGGTGCCAAAGTCTGCTCTCCAATTTTTGCCTTAGATCTGCTAGTTCTCTCTTCTCCTGCACTTTTAAAAGCTTATTAGTCTAGCACTTTACCAGACTTCTTGCAGCAATTATTGTGGCACACAAAAGTGCTACTAACACTAAACATTCTACAAGGAAACAGCTCCAGTACTTATTATTAATATCCACCCCTCCAGGCATGTCTAAAGGTCAGTTTCCTGTGCTTTCTTTTATTAATGTGGTGAACTTGGGCATCCTGAGACAGTGTAGAAACTACCTCATGTACACCGACAACCCTCTCCTCTTACCTCCCAACACTCAGACTTGTGAGTGATGCACTTTTATATCCAAATTGGAAGCCATACACTCTGCAGCCAAGACCTGAGTAGCTGGTCAAGAGGAGAAGGTCAATACTTGCACCATACCACATGGAACACATAGCCCTCCAGAACACACACAAGCACTTCTCCAAAGCTAACTTTGAGCTCCTAAAAACAGAAGTGGGTAACTTCATGACACCCATGCAAATGAAGAATAGTTGCATGACCGCCAAATCATACACCAATGCACTGTACATTTTAAACATACACAAATGCATGGATCTCGCCATACCCAATCGAACCAAGATGCTCTCCTCCAAAAAACGCAAAACAATCTGGTGGTCACCTGCCATAAACAAACTCTACAACAGAATGAGGAGACTGATATGGAATAAGGTGAAGTCCCAAGACTGGAAAAACTCCCTTATCAGCCTCAAGAAAAAGTTAAGAACCCTCATCAAATCCTCTAAAACTAGCTATTAAAACAAACTAGCAGCAGACAGTAAAGACAACCACAAGGCCTTCTATAGTTTTATAAAGAATCCCCACGGCAATACCCAGATTTGCTCTGAGCTACTGCACAATGGTACCTCCTATAATGAGCCAACAGATATTGCCAATATACTGGCAGACAGATTCAATGCCAACTTTACCCCTGAAAAGGACCTATCACATTAACAGGAGATTGCCAGGCACCCAGTACTACTGCTGCACAGGTTAAAAATTACAGTTGTGCACACTTACCATAAATGTAGATGTTCAAGTGTATTCACTGCTGCAGTCATCACATTTGGGTTATCCCTGCCAGGGTAGCCCTCGGCCGGCCCGAATACCAGAGATCTAGTATTTCTGCATTGGTTGCTGTCGCTTGAGGACTGACGTCAGGTCATCAGTAGTATAAAGTAAGGCAGTTGAAGCCATTACATCATTTTTTCTTGCCATAACCTGTCAGGAGCCTCCAAGTAGGAGGCCAGGTTTTGGTGGAAGAACCCCACCAGTGGAAAATAAATACCAATATGTCCCCCTTGCAAGGAAATGAGAATAACAAGTTAGAACGGTAATCAAAGGAGAAAATGAAGAAAGGGAGATGGAGGGGAAACCAGAAATGCAACAGTGAATACACTTGAACATCTATATTTATGGTAAGTGTACACAACTGTACTATGTTCTTCATGATTCACTGTTGCAGTCATCACATTTGGGTTGATTCCCAAAGCTGAGGCAAAGGGTGGAGGCAGTCAAGAAAACTAGGGGCTGGCTAGGTTGCCCTACAAGACTGCAGAGGCAAACCCTGCCCTGGATTTGGAGAAGAGAGGCAGGTGATAATCCTTGGTAAAAGTGTGAACAGATGTCCAGGTGGTAGCCTCCATGATGTTCCTGATGGGGACTCCTCTGAGGAAAGCTTCAGAAGTTGAGACTACTCTGGTGGAGTGTGTCCTGACCCCCTTGGGGAGAGGCTTTCCATGCTGTTTGTAGCAGAAATGGATGCAGTGTACTATCCATTTGGAAATGGTTTGTTTGGAGATGGCTTTGCCTTCTGCTCCTGTAGCAAAGCTAACCAGCAATTGATCAGACTTTCTGAAGGATTTAGTCCTGTCTAGATAGAATCTAAGCTGTCTGTGCACATCTAGAGAGTGAATAATCCTTTCCTCCTTGTTCTGGGGATTAGAAAAAAAGGTGGACAAATGAATGGATTGGTTGAGAGCCACACCGGACACCACAGTGGGCATGAAGGATGGGTTAATTTTGAGGGATACCCTATCTGCATGGAAGATGAAGGGTACCACAGCCATAAGTGCTTGTAGCTCAGAGACTATTCTGGCTGAAGTGATGGCCAGAAAAAATACCGTCTTCCAGGAGAGAAATTTTAGCTCTGCATAAGTAGCTGGTTCCAAAGGGGGAAGGGTTAGCTTTTTCAATACAAAGTTAAGGTCCCAAGCTGCTATTGGTGCCCTTCTGGGTGGCCTCAGGTTGCTAGCCCCTCTTAGGAACTGTTTGATCAAAGGGTGTGAGAAAAGGGGCTGCTCAGTGGGAAAATGAGCAGAAATAGCAGAGACATGAATTTTAATAGAGGAAAATGAGAGGCCACTGTGTAGTAGGTCTGCTAAGTAATCCAGGATGAGAGGGAGGGAGGGATTTGCCATATTGGCTCCCTTAGCCTGGATCTAGGTGCAGAACCTTTTCCATTTATCAGCATAAGTCTTTCTGGTGTAAGGACATCTGACATCACAGATAACATCCAGAACCTGTTTACTGAGGTAGAGATGACCGCAGGATCCTTAGACGAAGAGGAGTTTTGCGGCATACCTGATTCTGAAAGGGTCTCGGTAGCGACTTGTGAATCAACAGAAATGGGCATCGGGGACTGCGAAAGTGCCTCACTGAGTAACAGAGAACGGACTACTAGCTTAACATAAGCGTCATTGGTAGGTTTTGACCTGTGCGGTCTGTCTCTGTCTCTATCTTTACGTTTTTTTCAGAAGATCTGCTGTCAAATGGCTTACTGAAGCCATATTGGAATTTGAGGACTGTAAGTGAAAATATCTGGCTACAATAAGGGCCCGACAATGGATAGTTCTGGCATTGAACAAAGCACAGAAGAGACAATAAGGGACGTTGTGGTCTGGGCCTAAACAAGTGATGCAGTAAGTTTGTCCCACACAATCACCATGTGATGTGATGGGCACCCTGTCCACATCAGGCAGGGTAGTTACCTACACCTTTGCATGCATAACCTGGTCAGCAGGATGGTTAACAGCACATACAGCCGTGGGATACCAACTGCGTCTCTGTTGGACGGGGACATCAGCTGCTGCCTTGCATGCACATGGGCTTAGATGTGGCCTAGAGATATGGCTGCTCAGGGACCATAGCCTAGTAACCAGGTATGGTACCAGGAACATCTTATATGTTGAGACTGCTGTTTCTGTTTATGTCTTGCACCATGGAGCTCAGGTTGTGACTCAAGAGTCTCTCAGCCTCCCACTTGCAATTAACAAGTACACAAACAAACAGCTGAATAAAGAAATAAGGGAAAACACATCAAATGATTTCAAACAGAGATTAACTTTAATTTCTGGTAACTTGGAGAGTACAGTGCACATCTATTTGTTGTTTTTATTACATACTGAAACAAACAAATGGTTGCTAACAGATACCTTGTTATGTGTGTATATAGTTGGTAGTCTTACAGTACATAAATCACAGTAGGGGGTATTCAGATAGGAAAAATAGCTCACTGTGGAAAGCTAAACTATGCAGTCAGTGTTGATGTGCAGGGCATGTGCAATTCAAAGGTATTTGTAGCACAATCATGGTAGTATAAAAATTGGTGTGGTCAGTAGTTTATATTAATGACCATATAATGACATTCAAATGAGAGTGCTTATAGAAATACATTCATCAATTAATTGATGTTTATTTTCGGAATATATATTCTATATGCAGCATGTACATTTGTAAGATACCTGGTAACTGTATATTCGTTTGATAAGTTTATTGGTATATAGTAGGCATGGAGTTAAAAAAAACATTAATAAACATAACCAGCTAAGCCCAAGCACTGTTGAGTGAGCTAAGCTCCATGGTTAAGAAGCACCATGCTATATACCCCAGACAGGATTAATGATTTACAGGCTATTCGTTCAGAATATTACTGAATACAGACCATGTGTAGTATTGCTTGACATGCACAGGAAGTTTTATTGAGTAAGTATAGGATTCCTTGTGGTAGAAATCTGTTGCGCCAGTCATTTTCCATTTCTGTCTATAAAAGATTACAGTCTTTGTTAGTGGTGTGCATGTTGCATAGCTGTTAGAGGTCAAGCAGGGTCGAATGGGCCATGTACCATATGGATGGACAGTAGTCTGTCTGCTGAAGAATGGCATACAGAGCAAGAACTGCACATTTCAAAAATACCATTTGAACCCTTGATATAAGTATCACCATGAATAGTAAGCAACATTAAGGGTTGTGGAAGAGTGTACAGCTCAGCAAACTTTGTGGCCTGAGTGTAAATATCATAATTTGGGCTTTAACTCAAATTTTATGTTATGCCTTTGATACCACAATACATTGCAGGTAATGTCAGCATGTTCCAAGAGGTGATATACAAGACAGGTGTTTACATTCACATGGAAGAGCAAGAACAAGGTTCCAGGTGATCAAACATGCAGGAATCTCCAGTCAACAAAGTATTGTTGAAAGGTACGATGTATGTCTTACAAGTAATACCCAGTTTCTGCAAATAAGAAACAACAATGTTAGGTGTGGTAAAAGAGGTTTTTTTTCAGCTATCTTTCAAAAGCATTGTACTACCATCTTCCTAATGTGTTAATGTTCTCCCATGATGTCCTTACCCACTGAACATGAGAAGCTGCCACTAAGCTAAATGAGTGTGGAATCTAACTGAGAGCGGGGTACATGTTTGGGGTATGAACTTCATCACTCCACTGTTTTCTTGAATACAGCCCTCACCTGAAGATGGATAAGCAGGATACCCTTCTCATGGCAGAAAACTACTCCTTCTTAAGTGCCATTCTATGACGAAACTGTGTGAGTGGACTTCTTTGTTGTAGTCACAGCATTTGGTAACATTGTACCCACTGGACTACATTCTATTCTGTGGCCACTGGTGCTTCACACCCTGATCAGTCATAAGTTGCTCCTATTTATCCTTAGAATATTGTTATTTTCACCAGCTAAATTCTCTACATAGGGCTGATGAACAATAGGCTATGAGAAGCAATCTGTTGTATTACTGATGACATGTATTTTGGAGTTTGTCCCATAAGGCTCACACCGCCTCCCCATGGCTTTGTACAGCCAGCTGATAGCTTGCCAGGTATAATGCCGCCTTCAACTTGTTTTATTCAGCCTCTAACAGTAGCAGAGTGTGTGCCCTCCATTATTCTACTGCTATGAACCACACAACTGGACAACCTGGCACCTTCCTGGTGTCTCTAACTGCTGTAGTACCCTTCTGTAAGCCACCTAATTACCATTACTGTGGGTGTTAATTATCTATTATTCTTGTACAGCCACTGTACTGTGAATGAATTTGTATCCGCACTGGTACTGCTGCTGTTTCCAGTGCCACTCTCTTGAATTGACCCCACTGTGAAAGCAACATAGTGTAGAATGTTCAAGTATTCTTCACCTCACACTTTTTGTTGATTGCTCCCTGCCTGAACTATACATCTGTTTTCCGATTTTGAGTTTGGAGTGCCTTGTTTGCCTTCTGTTTGTATATCCAGGAATAACTCAAACTATGTAGTGGCAATTAATGTTTACATGTAATTACTCTTGGCCACCTGCTTGTGAGCTTGCTTTCTACTAAGTTCCTCTCCCGACCCAATTCTTAGGAATATGGCAACAGTTATCCTGAAAAAAAAAATCCAGTGCAGTATGAGAGTGTGCCAACACTCAAGTAAGATTACGATCTCTAAAAACTTAGGTGACTGAAGGAAAGAATACTCTTGTTACTTGATAGGTTCATTGGTGGTTACTAGGATACTGACCCAAAGGTCTTTCTAAGCCTTTCCATGTGTACCCGATATAATACTAGAGAAACCCAATATAAAGGATCTAGCCTAAACTCAAAATCTTAGTTAACAATGGCTGCACATATCTAGGAGGATCATAGGTGAAATCCTGGCAAGAAATTTATGGTTTCCCATCCAGTCATCCAGGCTACACATAAACAGGCTCATAGAGGGGCTCTGTTTGATGTGAACTGGTTTCCTATTCATGAGGAGTGGCAACCTCAGAGACATATCTGTCTCTCCAGCAGGTTCTATTTATGTTGAAGGCCAGTTAAAGGTCCCTGGAGCAAGTGACCCTTATCCCATTAGTCTTGCAGATATGCAGCATTTCGATTAAGTTTAGATCTGAGATTGCTGTATAGGCCAGGCACAAGTCTTCTCTAAGTAGTCTGTATGCTACTGAGTACAGTGACGATGACTTGAGTCTGTCAATGCATGACATGTGATGGAGACCCTGTAATTTCTTGGTTAGAAATCTCTGGGGTCTCTCAAGTTGCTGCAGGTGCCAGGTGAGGTACATACAAAGGGAGCATTGTACTCAGTTATTGGCCTGATGAGGGTCGAGTACAGGGGAGTTATGACCTGTTTTGCTCTTGAGGCAATGCCTTTGCTAATGAGGTGAGCAATGTAGAAGGCCTTCCCAGACACATGGTGGTCAAAGATTAGGCTACAGTCAGCTTGCATTCCCAATTCTATCAGTGCTGAGTTATTACTTAGGGTATTATTATCTATATGGTAGTCTGCATGGATATAATTTTTACCGAATGGGATGATAATGCATTTTTTAGCATTGAGTTGGAGTCCATGGCTTTGACACCAATCATTCATTTGTGTAAGTCCTTCTAAAAGTATATTGACATCTTCTGGGCATAAAATGATTACACCTAATTTGCAGTCATCAGCAAAGTTAGGCACAGGCCCTCAGTTTTGGCCTGAAGTTCTGAGAAGTATATTCTAAACAATAGGGGGCACAGCACTGACCTCCACTGCTGACAGCTCTGCTGGTCGAGGTAAAGTACCCAATTTTGACTGAGTGTTATCTGAAAGTGAGATGGTTAGCAACACACCTGACAATGTAAAGGTTTATATTCAACTGGGAGAGTTTATCAGTGGTGCCTGAATGTGGGAGTGTATTGAAGGCCTTTGCTAAGTCAAGGTAGGTTGTATGCACAGATTGGTCTTGATTTAAGCCTCACCTTGGTGATGCTTTTGAAGAAGTCTACCAGGTTTAATAGGTATGACCTCTTTGACAAAAGCAAATGTGTCAGATTAAGGGTATGGAGGTCATCTATGTCCTTATTTATAGGGTTCATGATGATTTGTTCCATGGCCTTACAGATAAGGCTGGTTAAGCTTATGGATCTGTAGTTTCTACAGTCTGAACCACACTTTTAATATTGTTGTCAAGTGGCATATGACGAATGGAAAAAAAAAACTATTACTTGTAAAACTAGCAATAAAGGGTCAGTGGCACGAATGTTGTAAGGAGCAGCTATACTGTCACCTTAGTCAAAATGCCTCCTGCATGACAGTGAATGAGTGTCTGCATGTATATATATTCACAAACACACCACATGTACAGGTGTGTGTACGTCTGTGTATATAAACAGAGACACAAACAAATTCAGAGACAGGTTTGTTTGTGTGTGTGTGTGTGTGTGTGTGTGCGTGTGCATTTTTTTAGCCTTTTTTATGGGTCTGCACTGAAATGGGCCTTTGGCTCAGTTATAACAAATGTCAAATAAGAAAATAAATAAAGACACACACATATATATATATATATATATATATATATATATATATATATATATTGATCTATAACAAAGATATACAGCAAATCCATTTTATTCAACCAAAGCAATGCATACGATAAACACATAATGACATGGCATATGCATTTATTTCTTTAAATTATTATCTATTTCCATCTTGATAAGGGGGTAAGTGGTCTCATCAGCACAGCCATTTAAGTTACAAAAAAGGCAAGTTTGAGAAAAGTTATGTGAATTCCAATATTACAGGTGAAGTATACCATTAAAACAAGTAGGTGCACTGCATGCCAAGGCCTAATAAAATGCACACATTATTACATATCCAGCCTACAACAAGTAGGTCGCTGCATACAAAGGTCTAATAAAATGCATGCATTATTACATATCCAGCCTACAACAAGTAGGTCGCTGCATACAAAGGTCGAATAAAATACACACATTATTAAATATCCAGCATGATTCCACAGTGGTACAGTGGTAGTGTGGTTACCTCACAGTAAGAGGTTCTCCCGTTTGATTCTCAACTTGGCTTGGCAGTGCCTTCTGTGTGGAGTCTGCATGTCCTCCCCGCAGTTGGGTAGAATTCGAAAGACGTGCGTGCATAAATGGGCGAGCCTTTGTTGAAGGCTGGGCGTTGAGTTGGCACCTCGGCGTTTCATAAAAATCTACTGCCAATCATTAGCGGACCGGAGTTACGCTGTGGTGACCCCTTACCGGGAAAAAGCCGAAAGACAAACAACAGCAATTAAATATCCAGCATATACAAATTTGACTGACAGTCAAGAATGCCTTGAATTACAAGCCAGTCAGTAAGACATAGCAAGGCTGTGGTTTTACAACCACATGAATATAAACTTAGATTACATATTTCATACATACTTATGCACACAGATAGGGAAATAGAGAGACTGCATTTACCTCAACTTTCAAATGGTAACCAGTGCAACTCTACTGCAGTCAAATATTCAGCAAAAGAGTGAACGATCCAAACATTTTACCACAATGCAGGAAAGATAAAGATAAAGAGAAAGAAAATAAATTCAGTGGAATGGAATCCATATTATACAGACAGTCACTGCGAGTGATTCATGAAGGGTGTCACCTAATGGGAAAATACTTTTAGTACAGTAACAAGATTCAATTTCACAGTTGTCTGACATTTTTTTTTACTATTATTATAAGATTTTATTCTTCTAGAATCTTAGGATATTTGCAACTCAGGGGATTTGTTTCCAAGACGAAAATGTCCAAAGTAATGCTTCCTGTGAAATGTGGAGAAACTGTGTTATAAATATATGTCTGCATGAGTACATGCACTAATAAGCAACACTGTTGCAGAACATATGACAAATAATTACCAGTGAAGGGAAAAAAGCATGTAGCAACTAACATAAAACAAAAGCAAACAAAAGAAAATACAATTGCCTAAGTTGGGATAAGCTTTCCACTAAGTTTTACAAAAAGCAAGCACATACTAAAGATATAATTTCACTGCTGCAAAGGCTGCAGGTTTGAGTTTGACTAGATAGCATCTCAGGCTAATGCTAAACCAGTCATTCAACTAATAGTCTCTGGGTAGGGGAGGGGAAGTTCAAAACAACAAACTGTAAAGTCTAAGCAGTTCCTATCATAAACATCCAACAGTGAAGTTTGTGAAATCTAACCTGCAGTATGCACACAAGCTTGTCTGAAAATTCTGACTCTGTGTGAATATGTGACTTATACTACACTAAAAGGTAAACAAAATAGTCTGGTAAACAACTGATTTTAGAAACAAAATAATGTATCTTTTTAAGAATTGCATTACTGCTGTGCTTTCTAGTGTAGCAGCAGCAGTCTGGTCGTAAAATGTCTGAAAGGCTACTTTTCTGAATGGATAAAATGCACAGATTACACCAATGAATGGCTCACATGGAAAGCTGTTGTCAGTAGAGCTGTAATTTGAGATGGAATGTGGCTAACTCCTTTGAAGCTTCCTGCAGGCACACGTCCCCTACCCCCCTCAGCCACAGGTGAGCATGCTCAGAAAGGCAAACTTGAAAAGTAAACAAAGGCTGAATCAAAACAAAAAATCCCTGGGATTGTCCCTTTAAGGGCACTTAGAAAAAACAATAAAAAAAGCTCATGTAGGTTGGGGAGGGTCACTATACACCTAAGTTACTATGCACTTCATGCACTTGGAAAATACAGTAAGAAAGTAAGAAGCTAAATTATTAAATAAGCTGTGCAGTAATTGAATTTGTGAATTCATGGTTCAAGGATATTATGAGTAAACCTATGTTAACCAATGACATTGAAATATATTACAAGACATTAAGTAAAGTAAATAGAAAAAGTCTCAAAGCAAATGAGCTGTTGCCGCAATCATAACTTTATTTAGAAAATGAAAAAGAAAAATTCATATCTAAACATAAATAAAAAGAAATATAAGATACAGACTGCAATAATTAACACTAGCATGATAGTGAATGAAAGCATGTGACAGGAGACAATAAATACTCATAGGAAGACAAGCCTGACACTACTATGATTATAAGCGACCCAAATAAACACTAAGATCTCCTTAGTAAACAAATATTCTTAGCTGATATGGCACAACACTCACATAATGTCATAAATATTTCAGTCTCAATGGGGAACGATGAAGTACATACAAATATTAATGGCACAAAACTCTTGTGACTCAGTTGACAAAAATAGTAAATCAAGGAATTTGTTGTGTCTTTCGGCTTATCCCAGTTAGGGGTCGCCACAGTGGAACTCCGGTCCGCTAATGTTTGGTAGTGGATTTTTACGTGCCGAGTTACCAGCCCTGACGCACAACCTTCAATGAAGGCATGCCCATTCACACATGCCTCCACGCAGAAGACGTTCTAGCTGAGAATCGAACGGGACAATGTCTTGCTGTGAGGCGACAACGCTACCTCAGCACCACTACTGCAGGTTAGTAAATCTGATACAGAAAGAACTGAAAGACTGACTCCATCAGTGGGTGAGGATGATATAGACTCTGACATAATGTCTATGAACAGGAAAGAAAATGACAATAAATAAATCGACTTAATTGACGTTCCTTTATCACTTGGAAAATCAGACCAGTACAACATAACACCTTGCTCTCACACTATAGTACTACTAACAGAAAAAGAACTAGAAATATAAGTAACATTGAGAGTGAAAAAAAAATCATATGACTTGCACTTGAGCCAGAGAGAACTATATCTCAAAAACACTACTTAACTTACATAATTATGATCGAGTCTCTGATCATAACTGGTTTATTTGAGACATAGATGCAAAAGAATTTGCTCAAGAGGTGAATCTTGGCATCCAGGTAAAGAACAAATAGTAAAAGTTTATGACTAGAGATCTGATCATAATTCTTTGTAGTGCATACAGTTTTATCTGTTGCATGTACTACAAGTTACAGATATAAAAATGTGTGTTTTGAAGGCTTTCCAAGCTGTAAAGCATGTACCAGGAGGTGTTTGAAAGAAAGGGTAATACATCTTACTTTAAGGAAAGTTATGAACAGATTACTGCTGTAGGCAGAATCCAGAAATACATTTGCTTTTATAATTCTTCCACTGTCATGTACTGGCTAGAACTGGCAGGTTTAACTTACTAGCACAATACCCGATCTTAACAAGTGAAGCAGGGGTGTTTAACAAGTGCTAAGATCGGGTCTCATGCTATAGAAATATTTAACTGGTTTATCTTTTTTGTGATATTGGAGCATAATCACCACGCTTCATGCATTGCCATGGTATTATATACTTGCAAACAAGATATTGTGGAAATACATTTTTAATTCTGGAAAACTCAGTGATTAAACCTGCAATAATACTTTTAAGCAGCATAAACAAAAATGAAATTGCCTTTGCAATCCTTGGCCTGAAATTGTTTGACCTAACTAAAATAATTTATGAACTATTCTCATTAAAACAAAAATTTAACTTGATTATAATCCATACGGCTTCACACAAACATCATGCTCCATCAAATTATATGAAAGTTCCATATTGGAAATCATTGAAAATTTGGAGGAATCTTTGTGTAATGATACCATCCCCTGGCTGGTCAGACTGTTTATTTATCAAACAAAAATGCAAAGCAGCTGGTTGTGACAGTTGTGATTGGCGTACAATGTCAAACTCTACAGGTATTGGGTGGATTGCATTTATGACTATCCGTTATACTCTAAGGGCAATTTTGATCTCAACTTATATGGGGTTATTTTTATTTCTAAAAAAATTCTGAACATCTGAGAAGTATTTTAGAGAAAAAAATAAGAAAGGAAAATGACCAATATCAAACAAAGGAGCTCTATTGCAGCTCTGCCATGCTATTATTGCAATGGTCAAAGTCTGGATAACAGCTTTGATGAACTTACTGGCATAATAAAGAAAATGACAAATGTGATGCAATAGCAGCATCATGGAATTAAACAGGTTTCCAGTTAAGTAAGCTACTGCAATGGTGGTACTCATAATGCCAAGTGCAGACATTCCCAAAAACCTAACTGAAAATGCATTAGAAGAGCAAATATCAAACAATACTGTTCTCCTTTAAACTTATTTTTTTGCAGGAAGTCAAGCATCCCTGTACCCCCAATGTGGGGGAAAGCAAGCCTCTACAGACTCTGAACTTATATATGCTAACTCTGAGATTGACATACCTCAGAGAAAAGACTTCTGGGCAGTGCAGTGGTGCAGTGTTAACATTATTGCCTCACAGCAAGAGGTTCTCCAGTTCAATTCTTGGCTGAGGTACCTTTTGTGGGGAGTCTACATGTCCTCCCTGCATTTGTGTGGGTTTCCTCCAGGTGCTCTGGTTTCTTCCCACATTCCAAATACCTGTGTCTTGAGTGTTTCTCCCTGGGCCTCTACTGAAAATTGTCTCACTCTGTCTCAGTCTGTCTTTCCCAGTAAAAATGTTAAATAAATAAAAATATTCTGAGAAATGGCCATGTCAGACATATTTATTTATTTAAAATTTGTTTATTGGGAAAGTCCAAATGAGACAGATCCTATTTTTAGCAGAAGCCTGAGGAGAAACGCTTTTTTTGTCATTAAGTCACAGCATTATGGGAATCATTAATGTAAGTCCAATCATTTCAAACAGTTACCTTCTAAATTATACAACTTTACAAAAATTCAAGAGCTTGAAGAAGAATGCAAGGGGGTGGAGGTGTGACCCTGTGGATTCATAACATCTACCATGGTCAAAACTGTGGATGATGTAAAATGTGTAATCACATTCAGATTATAGATACTAGTCAGACTAGTTTAAATATTGTTCTTTGTTATTATAACTCTAGTTGGAACAGAACCAATCACTGTGAATATTTTTCAAACTTAAGTAGCAATCTGGACACGAAAAACATTGTCTTAATGTGAACTTTATCTGCCCAAGTATCTCCTTGTCTACTTTGTCAATTAAGACATGCTATGAAATAGAATTTGTAAATATTATTTCATTACATGGTATGATCCCGTTAGTTAATGACAACACAAGGGGGAAGAATATATTTGATATTGTTTCAAAAGACACACATTGCTTAATTAGTAACTTAGCAGATGGTGCCCCAGTTGGAAAATCAGATCATAATCCATTGACATTTAATCTGGCATTATCATTTACTACAAAAAGATCAACTAAACAATGCAATTTACAGTCGGATTATTTGTTATGTTCTATCAGTGTCACTGACTGGCACATCCATCTATTATCTGATGAAAGTGACATTGGTTAAAGTGCGTTGCAAAATTTATTATGTAAAATAATTGAGTCAACTGTAGACTTTCAACCAAGAAACTTTAATAATACATTAACATCCTGTCAGAATAATGAGCTTTGTAAATATTACAGGAAAAAGTAGAGAATATATGAGCTTTGTAAATATTACATGAAAAAGTAGAGAATATATAAGGCATATAAATGTACTGCACCACAGTGAGACAAATAATTATTAATTAAGCCATTAGCTCATTGAAACAAAAAATTTGGTCAGGAATAAAATAATTTTGAGAAGAAACTTGCAGAAGATTTGTTCCAATGAGAAGAATTTGTTATAAATATATAAATACAGCCAATAACTGTACACATCACATCAGCTCAATACAGATCAACAATACATTGATACATGGTGTTAGGGTCATAGCAAATTAATTCAATAAATATGTTGTAAATTCCTATAGTGACAGAATTTATTTAAATAATCCATCACTACAGGTTGATACTACAGACAAAGATTCATTCAGTTTCCTTTTACCTAGTGTGTGACTCTAATAAAGCCACTTAACCAGGCATTGTTTCCAGGTCTCACGCCAGTTGGACAACTTCATTAATTAAACATGTAAGATAATGAATCATATTGTGTTTCTAATTTGTTTGAATTTGAAAATCAAAATAGGTAAGTATAGCTAAAGCCATTTTGAGGAGGCAATGCAGCCTGCTACATTGTTCCTACAATTTAGAACTAAGGAAAGAAAAAAATGCTTCTTGAGTAGGCATTTATTTATAGATAAATACTAGACTATCAGACTAGCAAATAATCAGCAATCAGAACCAAATCCTGTACTATATGTCTAAGAGGTAAAGACCTTAACCATTATGACAAAATATTGCCATGTAATTACTTATTTACTTACTTTTGATGATCAGATTGTCATCTAACACAAATTAGTGCAAACATTATGAGAGTAGACATCAGATAATATTAATTTTGACTAGAGACAATCTGGCCAGGACATTTTAAAATTTATCTTTTCTTTTTAATAAGTGCCATGGGTATCTTTTACATCCACCTAAGCTATCACCAACTAAGACAAAAAGTAATGCCTCATCCAAAGTTGGTATTTTGAAAATGAAAGGCAGATTGGAATTAAGAGAGCTAAAGGCTTCTTGTGAATTGAGCAAAATGACTATGTGAAAGAAAAACTATCAACATTTAAAGGAAAAAAAAGACAGCCTACAATACCAGTAAACTAGTAGCATGTAGAGTGGAGACAATCTGCTTATTTATTTTATTTTATTTGACATTTGTTTACTGGGATAGTCCGTCTGGGTCAGAAGAACCCTTTTTCAGTGGATGCCCAGGGTGGAAAGCTCCAACAGTACAGTCAATAATCATAAGTAACATTTGCAGTTGAATGATAAGAGACACATAAACCACCATTTAAATGTTATCAGGGGAAATCAAAAATATATGCAGATAATACCTGTTATAAAACATGGCCTTTGGTAGATGATACTGTCTGTTGAAGGCTTGATTTCTATGCTATAGTAAGTAGTTGTAATTGTTGATAAGTATTTAAGCATTGGCAGAGGAAATTACTTAAATGGAAATTACTTAAAATGGAAATTACTTAAATGGAAATTACTTAAAATGGAAATTACTTAAAATGGATATAGGTATAATGACAGTCATAGTGAGATGCAAGGATTATAAAGCTTCAGCTCTAGTCAAGTGGCTTGAATCCTAGTACATGTGACAGAGGCAGTACTGAACTGCAAGTATTCAATTTAGGGAATCAATATAATTTCTTTGGCGGTGTGTTAATGGATTTGGAAGGCAAGACACTAATGTCATCAGATGTTATTGTCTGGTAGTTCTAGCATGCCCATCATCTGTATGTAGAACTTGAGGTAGTGTGAGATCTAGGATCTGGATATACTCCTAGGCACTTGATTTTAATTTGGGGAGAGTGCCTACTGTTGCTGTTGCTACTAATAACAGCAGTTATGCAGAGACCGCCATACCTCTGCAGCAGTTATAAAGATCATGGCCTTTGTTTCACTCTTTTGGAGAGAAAGCACAACAGTTTAAGGAAATACTCAGGGCTCTAACACCTCAAGAAGAGGAGAAAATGGGTAGAGTTGATGAAGAATGGCAGCTGCTCAAAACAGCATGTGTGAGGACTACTGAACAGATATACAGCTGAGCCAGTTATGGAAATAAGGTACATAAGGAAAGGTGGAGG
The DNA here is from genome assembly GCF_019279795.1 of Protopterus annectens. NCBI lineage: Eukaryota > Metazoa > Chordata > Ceratodontiformes > Protopteridae > Protopterus > Protopterus annectens. The sequence goes on along the minus strand of NC_056731.1, from coordinate 1,685,376,131 downwards.
AATGGAGATGTCCAGGAAGACATTAAAAGAAAGAATGAGAACAGGAAAAAGTGTGAGGTAGAAAAGATGGACCAGCTAGAAAAGAATACTTGTTCACTAACAAAGACGTTAAGAAAGGACTCACGATAGCAAAGAGCAAGGCATCAGGTGCACTCTATCAGCTTCTGGAAATGGCACGAATAAACTATATCAGGTGGCAATGCAAAGACAGAAAGGTAAAGAAAATAGTCAGACACCCTTCATAAGGGATGCCAGCAACAACCTGCTCACCAGCCCACAGGACATCAAAGGCAAATGGAAGGAGTATTTCTAGCAGCTTCTGAATGAAGAAAACCCCACAGAAGCTGTACTGCCCCAGAAACAGGAGCTCACCTTAGAATAAATAAGAACAGCACTAAGGAAGATGAAGTCAGGGAAAGCAGCAGGCTCAGATGACGTCACAGCAGATATGATAAAGATGTTAGGTAAGATAGGGGAGAAATGGCTCCTGAGGGTACTAATAGCAGTGTGGAGAGAAAGGCGTATCCCATATGACTGGAGAATAAGCATACTAGTGCCAGTGTACAAGAACAAAGGGGATATTCACAACTGTGGGCAGTACAGAGGCATCAAACTCCTATCACATTGCATGAATGTTCTGGAGAGGGGTGATTGTTAAATGAATACGCAAAAGAGTAGAAAGTAAAATAGGAGATGAGCACTTCAGAGTCGAGTCAGAATGTAGCACAACCGACAGATACTTGACGAGAAACTTGAAATGAGGAAACAGTACAACTGAGCATTCCTAGACTTGCAGAAGCATATGATAAGGTCCCAAGAAAGTTGATATGGACAATCCTGCAGTGGTTCGAAGTCCCAAAAACACTGGTGGAATTAGTGCAAGCTATATACAAGGGCCCAGTGACTCAAGGACAAACAATGTTCAGTCTCACAGAGGGGTTCCCAGTGAGAGTGGGTGTGCATCATGGTTCAGCTCTGAGCCCACTGCTGTTTATACTGGTGATGGATTACATTAAGAAACATGTCAGAGGGGAGAGATCAAAGTTGTTGTGGGCAGACGATGTGGTATGACAGGCAGAGTCTGAACAAGAACTTCAGCAAAGGATAGCAGGATGTAATGAAAAACTCAAGGCACATGGAATGAAACTGAGTACAGATAAGACAGTTATAGTGGCAGCAAATGAGGGAAATCAGAAGAAGCTGAGGGAAAATAATGGAACAGGTTAACAGTTTCAAGTATTTGGGAGGGCATAGTTCTATTAACAATCTTACGCTTCTCATTCAGTAGCTGTCTCAGCAGATGGCAAACTCTGTAAATTATATACAAAGTGATATTTAATGCTTTCACCCTCAATTAAATGAGTTCCATAGCCAGTTGGGTGAATTCATTCCACCTGGCCAGCAACAATACCAACAACAAATGCAATGGCATATGATTTCAGGTCTGGATACTGAACATAATCAATCCAGCGGTGTGTCTTTTATTAACTTGGAAAGTTGGCTTAATAAGACTCTAGCGTTTACATCAGCTAACACTGAATCTGAGTCTAGCCTGGATCAACACTTGAACAATTTTAAAAATAAACTATTAAATTATGAAAACTACAACAGGAGAATATTTATTTCAGGGAGTGGATTAAGGTACAACAAGTACCAAAAGTTTTAAGATGCTGGAAGTTCCCCACAGGTCTGTTTGAATACTCACTTTTGCATCAGGAACTATTAGCAATGTACGCTAGACATGGGTGCAAGATGATGGAATTAATGATTAAACACAACAACAGAGAAATGGAATCGTCATACACAGATATAAAATGCTTGGATAACAATTTTACGCAAGGTGTCGCTTTTCAACAATTCTAGTTGAAATCAGTCTATATTAACTAAGAAAATGCCAGAAAATAAAATAAAACCAAACAGGCTTAATACACATACACATTAAACAGTAAGCGCTTTCATCTCTCAGTCCGAGACTTCATCAGACTGAATAATGCAATACAAACCTTCACTCAAATAAAGAGAGAAAGCCACATGTCATAGAACAATTAATGACTTAATTAATGCTTTAACCTCTTCCTTCTCAGAAAGGTAGCAAAATCTTCATGGAGGGATGAGGAAGGTAAAAAATAGAGGATGATTGCCCTTTGGAAAAGGCGATGCCCCGGAGATCTGAGATAATACTGAAAAAGGGAGCCAATACCTATCATCCACATCAAGCCTGTCACGGAATCTGAGGTAATATCAAAGAAACATGACGTTCAGGGACAATCTATCTCACATTAATATACACAACTTAAGAACCCCAAACATTTATAATCCAGTTTTGCATCCAACTCTTAGTACATTTGAACAAATATGTGAAACGGATATTCGCTTTTTGCTTGGACAGCATCCTCTTGAAAGTTTTTACAACCTTAACAAAAAGCAAAGGCAATTATTAAATAATTTAAAATCTGATGAACAACTTTGCATTATGTGACCAGATAAAGGTGTGTGTGTGTGTGTGTGTGTGTGTGTGGGGGGGGGGGTTATCATTATGAACAGCGTGGATTATGAGCAAAGAATGTTTAACCTGTTTTATGATGATATCTATTCAGAAGTTTCCATCAATAAGATAAATATCTCATATCAAAACATTGATATGTTCGCCCATGACATGCTTATGCAAGGCCAAATAAATCCAAGTGAATACGGGTTCATGCACATAGAGACCCCAAAGATTCCAACCATATTTGGGGTTCCAAAAATACATAAATCCCTATATGAACCACCATTAAGGTGGGGTGAGCTCAAAAAACTAGTTTTATCACTAAGTTCATCAACCAACAGCTAAAGAACCAAGTTGGAATGATCCCTCAACTCTTTAAAGACTCCTGGGATTTCCTAGATAAATGTCAGCAGCTTAATGATCCTATAGACATCATTTTTGCCACCACTAATGCCAAAGATCTATTTAGCTGCATTCCACATGCTCTGGGTATATAGTGGTTTTCTGAATATGTGTTCTGACAGATGCCAATATTTTATTTATTATTTATTTATTTATTTATTGATATTTGTAAACCGGATTTGTCCAGCTGGGGCAGAGAACCATTTTCAGTGGAGAGCCGAGGAGAAAAGCTCCAATTACATACAGTTTAAAATGCATAGAAGTTTAGTTTACAGTACATAAAATTTCATTTTACAATACATAGCAGTACACAGTGTAAGATACAAAAATGAGTAAGGTATAGCAGATCTGAAGATATGTACACTTTTTTTTTTGTGGTACATGTTTAGCAATACAACTGTCAGAGTAATACAAGAAGTTTTGAAGTGGTGGAGTAATTGAGTGTGTTAAGGAAGTAGTATTTAGGAATAGTATAGATGTGAGAGATGAAAATACCTATATAAGGTGGAAGGGGTAGTGGGAAGTAGATAAGATGCTAAGGCGATATGAGGGAGAAATTGGAAAATATTAGGAGAAAGGGTTTTAGTGGAGTTAGGTAGGGCCGTGACAGGTACATGTTTTGGTGTTCAGTAAGTGAAGTCTTGAGTTCTTTTTTTAAAGTGTGTAGGGTGGGTAATGGAGTGTATGAGTGTTGGAAGTTTATTCCAAGCTTGGGATACCGAGGACTTGTATAGTAGTTTACCGACAGTTTTCTTAGGTGGATAGATGTCTAGGAGTTGCTGGTTTGAGGTGCAGAGCGTGTGAGTGGGAAAATAGGTGGATACTAAGGAGGAGAGAGCAGGGCAGGAGGATGGTTTGTATAGTATGGAGTATGTGGTTTGTAATTGGGATAGAAGGAGTTGTTGTGGAAGTTCAAGCCATTGTAGAGAGTTGAGTGCAAGGCAATGATGTGTTATAAGGGGAGTTTGTGACAAATCTAGCTATTTTGTGGTATGTTTGTTATGTTTGTCAATATAAAGTGAATATGTTTAGTTCATTAATGGAATTAGTTCTTGACAACAACTACATCTACTATGAGGGCCATTATTTTAAGGAAATGGCAGAGATAGCAATGGGTGATGCCTGTGGCCTACATTTTGCCAATGTCATTATGGCATCATCATGGGAGGACAAATTTGTGCTTAACAGCCCATCCACAAACTACATTAAAATGTACTTCTGATTCTTGAATGACATTTTTATTGCTTGGGTAAATCACATATCTTGATGTAGAAATTTCCAAAGACCATGATACTGGTGAGTTGTTTACCAGTATCTATAGCAAATCAACATATTCCAACATGTTGTTACACTATACTAGTAACCACCCTTACCACCAGAAATGGGCTATAGTTAAGGGAAAATTGGTAAGGACTGCTAGAATAGTTTCAAGGCAGGATGAATTCCTCAAGGAATGTGAATTATTGAGCACAATGTTTAAAAACAAGGGGCACCCGGACAATATGATAGCATCATCATTAAAACAAGAGGTAATACATAAGTGGAAAATTGAGGCATATGTTTCACTTTTATATAAATGGAAACAGAGCTTGGCTCAAGCATCATTAGATGAAAGGAATGCAGAAATTACAACCCCCAATAACAGCATCAATACCAACTCTATAATGAAAATGCGCAACAATGATTTTTCTCATCCCTTTGTTGCTACATATAATTTAGATAGCCAACAAGTAGCCAATATATTGATGAGGAACTGGCAACTGGTTAAAAACGATAAGAAAATTTGCAAAGTACTCGTAGCTAGACCTATGGTGGTGTACAAAAGGAGTAGTAGCTTCAAAAACTTCTTTGATACGATTTCTCAAAGGCATCACCAGCAGGAAGGCAAAATGTCAAAATGCGGAGCCTGCACTCAGGTTGTTACATTTAATCAGGGAATTTTATTTAAGTGGGTAGTATGGGAATAAAGGCAAGAGGGCGTTACAATTGTCAAACTGTAGGAGTAGTATACATTACATCCTGTATGAAGTGTTTATCGTTTTACATTGGAAAGACTGAACAAAAGCTAAAACAAAGAACATATAAACACTACTACGAAATAAGAAAAAAGGTAAGCATTAATGCTCTTTTTGAGCATATTGCTAAAAACAGTGAACACAAATTTTCATTCTTCATATTGGAGAAAGTGGATACTAATCCTAGGGGTGGCCCTTGGGCTATTATTGTAGAACAAATAGAGCTCAGATGGCAGCTATACCTCAGTTCCTCTTCTTCACCAGAATTAAATGACACAATATATATATATATATATAAATCCAGCATCCTCAAAATGAAAGCATAAGAAAGATAGATGTATTATACATCTTTTGATTATCTTAAAAATCTCAATATAAATGCGGATCTATAAGTTTTAACTTTACATCTCCTGGTTACTGCAGTATTACAACAAACAAGTTGTAACATAATACTGTAGTGAAGACTCTGTAATTATCAAAATAATACATTCTTGATAGACTATTTAAAATATTCAAGCGTTTAAATGTATTTATAGTCTAATATGATTTTAAATGATGGTTGCTGTTATTTTAGATTCAACTTTGATTTAGTATGTACGCATGGTTTCTGGATCCAATGTTTCTTTAACATTTTGAAAGGGGCATGTGATTTAAAGTTATAAAATGGTCATGAGATCACTAAATCATCTGATGAAGTCTAATCGAATTCTAGATGAAAGCGCATGTCTGGTTTTAATTATTGCTATTTTTAATTTTGCTATCCAGTTTTTAACCTATTTTGGAATAAATAACTGCTTGGACTATATCGTGGCTGGTGGATTTTGCTTTTATCTGGGAGAGCTGGTTGAGGAGAAGGGAAGTCTGAATGAATAGGTCAAAAAGAGAATCAGAGGGCTGCAGGCAACTGGTGCAGAGTGTCAGGTGTAGTGTATGACAGAGGAATGTTAAACAAGCTGAATGAAAATTAATAGTACAAAACATGGGGGATGACCAATATTTCTGTATGGTACTGAAACATGGGCATTAAAGGCAGAGAAGTTGAGGAAGCTAGTGGTGATGGAGATGAAGTGCCTGAGATGGGTGGCAGGATGTACACTGTGGGACAGGTGAAGGAATGTGATAGAAGAGCAGAAGCCAAAGTAGCTCCAATTGCTCGAAATGTCAAAGAGAACAGCTAATGGTGGTTTGGGCACGTGTAGAAAAGCAGAAGACAATCTGGTGAAGATGGTTTGGGACAGACAGAATGATGGCAAGAAGAAATGAGGGCATTCTGCAAAGAGGTGGATAGACTGTGTGAGAGAAGACTGTGACAGTCAGCCATGGCTGTTGAAGAATGTAGAAAAGTGGCACTGAATAGAGAGAGATGGTGGCAGTTGACACAACACCTCAACCCCATGTAAAAAATGGGAAAAAGCAGGAGGGTGATGATGATGATTTCAGTCAATTGCTGGAGAATTAGGAATTTGTAAGGTCTAATTTTTGTCAAAGGAAAGTGATAATATTTTTGTGATAGGAATATCATTTAAACTACCAGATAATCTTGCCAGAGAACAGTACTGAGTTCAGGATGGTCCAACATTAGATTGCCGCTCCTAAGTGGGAGCAATCAGAATGGGGTTTATAGCGTTCTCATATTTGGAGATGGCCTTAAAACTAATACTATCTGATTTGTAGTCTGTATGCAACTTTTTCCTTGAATCTCTGCCAGCGAGACACTGAATCATATGTTTTAATTAATAGAAAAATGCCCCAGTAAGTAACAGAAGAATGTCGCAGTAAGTAACAGAAGAATACCCCAGTAAGTAACAGAAGAATGCCCCAGTAAGTATCAAAAAATGCCCCAGTAAGTAACAGAAGAATGCCCCAGTAAGTATCAGAAGAATGCCCCAGTAAGTAACAGATGAATGCCCCAGTAAGTAACAGAAGAATGCCCCAGTAAGTATCAGAAGAATGCCCCAGTAAGTAACAGAACAATGCCCCAGTAAGTAACAGAAGAATACCCCAGTAAGTAACAGAAGAATGCCCCAGTAAGTATCAGAAGAATGCCCCAGTAAGTAACAGAAGAATTCCCCAGTAAGTAACAGAAGAATGCCCCAGTAAGTATCAGAAGAATGCCTGAGTAAGTAACAGAAGACTGCCTCAGTAAGTATCAGAAGAATGCCCCAGTAAGTAACAGAAGAATGCCTGAGTAAGTAACAGAAGAATACCTCAGTAAGTATCAGAAGAATGCCCCAGTAAGTATCAGAAGAATGCCTGAGTAAGTAACAGAAGAATACCCCAGTAAGTAACAGAAGAATGCCCCAGTAAGTAACAGAAGAATGCCTGAGTAAGTAACAGAAGAATACCCCAGTAAGTAACAGAAGAATGCCCCAGTAAGTATCAGAAGAATGCCTGAGTAAGTAACAGAAGACTGCCTCAGTAAGTATCAGAAGAATGCCCCAGTAAGTATCAGAAGAATGCCTGAGTAAGTAACAGAAGAATGTCCCAGTAAGTAACAGAAGAATGCCCCAGTAAGTATCAGAATGCCCCAGTAAGTATCAGAAGAATGCCTGAGTAAGTAACAGAAGAATACCCCAGTAAGTAACAGAAGAATGTCCCAGTAAGCTTGCCATTATCCAGTCTCATACAAACATAGTTGGTAACAGTGCTGTACCTGTACTCATGCTATGGCCAACCCTGTATCCATGATGGGCACTTCCTGTAACATAGGTAAGATTTAGACAGTGAATGAATAATAGACATCTACAATAGTACATGAGATTTCTGCTTTTTTAGTATTAAAATAAAATGCATAGTGCTCATCGAACAACTGCTCATGAGCTACAACTCACTCCATGGCAAGACAAATGTATCACCTGTTAATTAAAACTAAACTGTATAAAATTTCATCATAAAATGTCATTATTTCTGTCAACTGGAGTTTTTCTCCTTGGGTCTCCACTGAAAAAGGGCCATATGCTCAGCTTGACAAACCCGATTAACAAATGTCAAATAAATAAATAAATAAACTGGGTTCCTAATGGATTGAGGCAATGAGGCATGCTGTATCTAAGTATATCTCAGACATCCCTCGAAAATTTTCTTTGTCAAAGTGACAAAATGGTTTAAATAAACAAAGTTTCCAAGTGAAAAACAGATGGAAAGAATGGTGCTTCGATATGGCAGCACAGCAAACAGCTCAACTACTTTCCTGTTGACATACTTCTCTCCTCCACATGCTATTTGCTTAATTGCTGAGTGTTATTTAACCACCTAAGCTTCATAATTTTACCAGACCTGGCAGATTATTTCCTCCTCTAATACCAACATATGAACCAGGTAAATCTCTAATGTCATTATACAGAGATTCTGAAACACTCTATCCCTTATTTTGATGTCACAACAGTCACGAGCAGCTATTACCATAAAGGTCACCACAATATTAATAGCTATGGGAGTACAACCTGTTCCAGTCAATGACATGATGACTGGCAACACATTCTGAAAAATCTTACATTTGTGAGTACTTCTTTCCTCATCAGTTCTTTCTAAATGCTTGGACAATACGAGATTCTAAGGATCTTTAGTGACGCTATCAACTTCTTTCCCAATCAGCTATTTCTGAAAGTCTGGACTTCATAGCATTGCAGAAAACTTTTATCACTTTGCCAAATTCACAGCAGGTTGGTGGTTGTTAGGGATTAACTGATCTTCAGCTTGTTGCTTTGATAAGAAACATGAAGAATTGCACAGGACATTATTAGACTATGGTTTAGGGTGCAGTGACCCTGCTACAGTTCTTCTAATGTCCATGGCTGCAATTAAAATAGTAACAGGTAGGTATCAAGTTTGCAAGTTTCAAACAAATACTGCTACTGTGGCTGAAGGGACAACATATGTCCAACAAGACGTGCCTTCATGCTACTTAAATGGTACTCAGAGTTAGGTGACCAGCCACTGCTCTGCTGTATTCGTCTGTACAATCCAAGGAATCTGCTGCATTTTGATAACCATAAGTACAATTTTATACTGTATTTTGCACTTTTAAGTTGTATTGTTGCTATACTGCTGATTTTTTAAACTGTTTTTGCTGATTTGTTGCACTTTTTTCTGTTGTTGCATAGACTATATTCAGACCTGCTGAATCAGGTTCTGTTTGTTAAATAGAGCACTAAGCCAGGCTATATTTTGTTGGAGAGGGCCCCCGTGCACCCTTGTGGCAAATGAGTGCAGTTAGAACTCATTTGATTGAAGGTTGCTGGCACAGGGCTCACTATTGAGAGCTTTTTTATTGGTTAAATTGTTTAATTCAGTTTGCTCACTGTTTGAACACAGCTCCACAGAGTTAGGCAACCGGCCACTGCTTTGCTGTATTCATCTGTGCAATCCAAGGAATCTGTTGCATTTGGCTAATCATAAGTGCAATTTTATACTGTATTTTGCATTTTTAAATGCCATTTTTGCTATATTGCTAATTTTTTAAAACTGTTCTTGCTGATTTGTTACACTTTTCGTCTGCTGTAGCATAGACTAGATTCAGACTTGCTGAGTCTGGTTCTGTTTGTTAAACTGAGCATTAAACCAGGCTATCTTTTGTTGGAGAGGTTCCCCCTGCACCCTTGTGGAAATACAGTGCAGTTAGGACTCATCTGATTGAAAGCTGCTGGCACAGGGCTCAGTTTTGAGCTTTTTCATTGGTTATATTATTTAATTCAGTTTGCTCACTGTTGCTACATAAGCCCTGTGTTTGTGAGGGTTTGCATTTGTTTTAAAACAGATCCACAGTTAGGCGATGAGCCACTGCTCTGCTGTATTCATCTGTTTATGTGTAGTGCACCTCTGTGCACCATCACGCACGATGGCACACTGGGGGCAACCATTGGTGGTTATAAACGCAAAGACTTCAGTAGATAAATTTTCCCTTAGTAGCTGTCCATGATCTGGCCGAGTAGTCCTTAAATTGCACTTAGATGCTGAGAAAGCACCTCAGTTGCACTTTTGCCCTTAAACAGTCCCAATACCACCAAATCTACAATAGTCTTATAACAATTTAGAGAACCCACGCTAGAATAGAACCTTTATAGAGCACCCCATTATTATAGACCCCATTTAGACCACCAAGTTATACCACACCCCTCCATTTTATCTCCCCACTTGAAAACAGGATTTAATCTAGTATTATGGATGGTCACTTTCCTCCATTTCTCCTACCAGCCTGATTGACTAGAGTATCCTTGTAGCAACTGCCTAATGTACACTGACAACCCTCTACTCCTAAATAACCCAAGTACAATTTGTGAGGGGTGCATCTATACTAAGAATCAGAAATCTTGCTCTCTCATGCACAGAACAGTAACAATGAACAGGTTGTCAGCTCACATAGTACACCATGCACTCAACACATAAACCAACATACTCGGAGGTTCTCACCAGAAATCTACCTAAGCATAAGAGACCTTCCAAACACAAACATGCTGCACCTAATACAGCACCTACAGTACTCAGTACACATAAAAACACAAGCACCACTGTCTCACCAAATAAGCACCTAAGGCAAAGCATATCTAAACCAAATTCTTTAGTCATAGTCATAGGTGACTCCACAGTTTTGTGGGTGACCGTTGAACCACCACAGGTATAGGACCCTCACTGATTAAATCTGATCACAAATCAGTCACATCTGAAGTAACTATAACATGTGAACCCCTTTTAGGTGAAATCAAGCTAAATAAATTCACCAAACCTAATTATAATTACCACATTGATGGTAGTCCACTGAACACAGAAGGCATTGACAGCAACCTCTCTTTTGACCACCACATTGCCACTGTGGTCAGAAAGCCCTTCTATGTGGCACATCTCATTACTAAGGGTTTTGCACCAGGAAGAAAGAGGTCATTGTCTCTCTCTACTCTTCCCTCATTAGGCCAATCATTGAGTACAATGCCCCATTTGGCATGTACCTCACTAGACACCTGCAACAACTGGAGCTGCTGCAAAAGTACCTCACAAAGAGGATCCTAGGCCTTAAACACTTGTCTAATATGGGCAGACTCAAAAAACTCCAACTATGCTCTGTCTCATATCACTTACTTAGAGGCGATCTCTGCTTGACTTACAAAGCCATGTCTATCTGTTAGAAATGCTACATCTAAAGAAATCCCAATCCCTCCACACTACATACTCCAGAGACCTCACCCTCATTACCACAACCAACAGAACATGCTGGAGGGACAGGTTCATAACTCAGAGACTGCCCATGCTATGAAATAGACTTTCTATACATCTCAAGCAGAGTGCCTCACTGGCCATCTTCAATAGAATTCTTGATGAGTGGATGGGAAATAGAAAATTCACCCCAGGATCACTCCAGTGGCTCTGCTCAACAGAGGCAATGGGAACTAAGGTTGGTTGGCATGATGCCAGGGTAATCCTATGGGCTAGGCTTGCAAGGGCTTCAGGGCCATTAGCCTAGTGCACACCTAAGAACCTATTAACCTATAAGGGATGGTATAAAAATTTCCAAGTTCTTGTTCCCACAGATGGTATTGACAATTTTACTAAGGTATACACAAATGCTCTGTACAAACGGGTCTATATTATGTGATCGAATGGTCAAATAGTCGACCTGTAATAATTGAACTACCACAATGTCGAACAGTTCAATGGAGATCGCCGTGCAGGTCGGAAATGGACGTTTTCTGTTGTCTGCACTATAGTGCAATCTCAGAGTTGGTATATTTAAGTGAAGGGGGTGTGGGGGTGCAGGGGGGCTTACCCCCCTGCATAGAGCATTTAAATGGTTTGTTTGGGTGGGTTTTTCTTTTTTTCTTTTCCATTCAACATTGTGACAGTTCGATTATTATGGATTGACTATTACATGTTTGACTATTTGACCATTCGATCACAGAATATAGACCCGTACAAACACCTATACAAATGTATTGAAACAGCTGTACCTGATAGGATCAAAACAAGATCCTCAATAAAAAACAAGCCTCCCTGGTGGACATCTAGCATTAATACGTTACACAACAAGAGGAAGAAGTTGCTGTCTAAGAATAAAAAAGAGAAGTACCAGCACTGGAAGAACACCCTCCACTGCTTGAACAAACAAATAAGATGACTTGTAAAATCCTCTAAGGCCAACTTCGAAAAAAAATTAGCAACCATAGCTAAGAATAACTATAAGGCATTATTCAGCTATATCTGTAACCTAAAAGGTAGGACCCAGATATGTGCTGAACTAGCTGTGGATGGCATCACACATACACTGATCCTGCAAAAATAGCTGACCTATTAGCTGACAGGTTTGGTGACAATTTCATTCCCCCGACCCCCTCCAAACATTCCACAAAGCATTCCCGCTACATCTCCCCCACCTTGCATCTCCAAAGAGCAAGTCATTAATGCTCTCTTGAAGGCCAAAAACACAGCCTGTATGGGACCAGATGGCATCCCAGGTTGCATTTTAAATGGTTTTAAAGATGAGTTAGCAACTCCATTAGGTTCTCTTTTCACAGCCTAAGTGCTGGTTTTGTCCCTGCTGAATGGAAAACAGCAACAGTCATCCCCCTTCACAAAGGGGGTACAGCAACAGATCCTGGGCGTTACAGACCCATAAGATTAACCAGCCTTATCTGTAAGGCTTTGGAATGAATCATCACGGCCCTTATAAATAATGATAGAGGTGATCTCCAAACCCTTGATCCGACACAGTTTGGTTTTGCCAAAGGCAGGTCATGCCTGTTAAACCTGGTGGACTTCTTTGAAAATGTCACCAGAGCCATAGACAAAGGCAAATCTATGCATACAGCCTACCTTGCCTTAGCCAAGGCATTTGAAACAATTCCACATTCGGGCATCATTGATAAACTCTCCCAATTGAATATCATCCCTTATGTCATTAGGTGGGTTGCTAACTGGCTCACCGACAGATCACAGTAAAAGTTGTAGACTTTACCTCAACCAGCAGACTTGTCCCCATTGGGGTTTCATAGGTGTGAGTCCTGGACCCTCAATTATTTGGAATATACTTCTCAGAAGTTCAGGCCAAAACAGAGGGACTGTGGCTGACTAAGTTTGCTAATGACTGCAAATTAGATGCAATCATTGAATCCCCAAAAGATGTCAATATACTTCAAAAGGGACTTACACAAACCAGTGATTGGTGCCAAATCCATGGACTCAAACTGAGTGCAAAAAATGCATTATCATCCCTTTCACTAAAAATGATATCCCTGCAGACTGTCATATAAATAATAATACCCTGAGTAACAACTCAGTAGTGAAAGACTTGAGAATGCAAGTGGATTGTAGCCTAAGCTTTGACCACTATGTGTCTACTGGGGTTAGGAAGATATTCTATGTCACACACCTCATTAGCAAAGACATTGCCTCAAGAGCAAAAGAGGTCATAAAACCCCTGTCCTCAGTTCTCATCAGGCCAATAATTTAATACAATACTCCCTTTTGTATGTACCTTACCAGGCACCTGCAGCAACTTGAGATACCTCAGGGATTTCTAACTAAGAAAATTTGGGGTCTTTAGCACATGTAATATATTAACAGACTGAAGTCACTGTCATTGTACTCAGTAGTGTACAGACTACTTAGAGGAGACTTGTGGCTGGCCTACAGAGCAATCTCAAATCCAGCCCTACTGGAAATGTTGCACATCCATAAGTCAAATGGGACAAGGGTCACCCACTCCAGTGATCTTAACCTGGCCGACATAAATAGGACTGATTTAGAGCCAGATATGTCTCTCAGAGGTTGCCAGTCCTCGGAATAGACTACCAGTTCACATCAAACAAAGCCCATCTATGACCCTGACTTGACAGAAACAGTAAATTCCTACTGGGGATTTCACCTATGACCCTCCTAGATATGGGCAGTTGTTGCTAACTAAGACCTCGAGTTTAGGCAAGATTCTTTATATCAGGTTTCTCTAGTATTACATTGGGTCAATAGCCCAATAACCATTGCTTAGAGATCTTCACTCTTCAGACAAGCTTCTCCATCTAGGCCTTTTTAGTGTAAGCTAAAGTTCATCAGAAGGAAAATTATGCTTGGCCTGTAAGGGCTTTATGGACTAATCTTGCAAATAATGCTGGTGTTGAAATTGCATACATGTTATAGGACGACAGGATTTGCTGACAGACTTAATAAGACAATGAAGAGGGGCAACTTTGCAACACCAGGATTTTTGAAACAGAATAACAGCAGATATTAAAGTTTTTACTTTTTAACTCTGTTTAGAGCAATGGTAAATAACTGGACTGGTAACATAAAGTTTAATTACAGCTTGCAGTAGTCTGTGCTCCTAAAAGGAACTTAGACCTTTGACCAGGGAAAACTGAATTTTGTACCAGATCCAGTATGCACTCCCCATGGAAACATGGCTAGGAGTGCTGAAATCTGTTCCTGCAGTATCTGGGGCTAGAGCTGTTGCATAAGGTGCTGCAAGGATAGAAGCTATTCAACTAGGTAAACAAATACCTAGATATAGAGAAGCTGCATTAAAATTCATTTGTTTGGAGCGCACATTATTTGAATAATGTCATGCAACTGTATTATATAGGGCAGTTTCTTATTATGGTTTCTTAAAGAAGTAAAACTGTATTCTGTTTTTTGTTTGGCATCATTCATCTATTTCTTTTGTGTTCAATGCACGAAAAACAGATTTGTTTTTAATGATGCTTGGCATATCTCTTAACATTTACAGATGAACTTGTTTTTAAAGAAATTTGTAAACAATGGAAGATAAAATCCTTTAGCAAATGGCATCATTATTTACAGGGTAGAACTGCCTTAGTAATTAGTATTAATTAAACGTCAAATACAATGAATCAACACTTTACCACACCATTCACTTAATAAATGATTTTTTTTCAAAGCAAGTTTATGGTATTCTTGAAAAAAGGCTTTTTAAATCAGTTTTATTGTCAGGAAGAACTCAAAAGATGCAGTGAGAACTATCGATCCATGCATAATGAAGTACATGACTGGGGTTAATGAATGTTAGAGTTTTTTTTTTTTTTTTTAATAAGGCTTTTGAGGACAAACATCTCTCCTAAGGAAAGAACAGTATGCCACAGTAATTTTATTTTCAATGCTTACTTTCCTGGAAATGGATTTTTTCTATATTGCATCCTTTTATAATCTGGACTTTGACTGTGATCATTCATAGACTGTAGCATTTTGAAAAAATAATTCTGCACATGTTTAAATAATACTTTCTGTACAAGTGTAATATAGATCTGCATTCATTAATTCTCAAAACATCGGTCTGACCTGGGACACAGGATCTGAATTACCTATATATAGTAAGGGCTTATTAAGTTTAATTCATTTGGCTGCCAAAAAAAAAAAGCAATTACTAGTAAATGGAAATCAGAATCTAAACCAACTGCATTTGAAGTATTGGATATTGTAAAAGAGATAAAAGAGTTGGAAAAGGGACCTTTAGAAAAGAGAAGGAACAAATTACAGAGAAATAAATGGAAATTGTGGGAACAATACTTGAAAAATAATGTTTAGGAGGAAGAATGAGGTTTAAGAGAAGGCAAGAATTTAACAATTTATGTAATGTTGGGCTGAAAGGCTGAAAAACAGTTTGCATAAAGAAAGAAAACAAGTGACATATAACATGGGTAAATGAAAAAATGTTTATATGTTTTGATTTCTTTTATATTAATTTATGTGTGACTATGCTATGTCTTAAGTGTTACTTTAATAAAGTTGTTTAAAATAGTTTTTTATGGTTTGTACTGAATGGAAAATATTTTACAAAAACATTTTGTGACAATGAGGAGGGGAATATACAGAAAGAATGATACTTCAACCATGCCATGGTAAATAGCATGGTCGAGGTTACATGACACAGGCTGATGTGGACTGCATATGCATAAGTGCTAACACAGCATGCTGGCTACAGTCGTGCATAATGAAGATTCACAAGAACAAAAATGGCAGCTGCTGTGCAAGTGAGTTGATCACGCTATTTGTGGTCATGTGACCCGGGACCATCAGCATGGTGGTTGAGTGCACAAAGTGATACTTGTTCACATGCACATTGAATCACTGCATATAAATTACAAGGGCACAGCTAGGAGCCCCTGTAGGGGCACCATAGTAAATTTCCATTTTTTTATTCTATAACTAAGAAGGAAAGGAGAGTGAGAGGATAGTTAGAAAGTGTGATGAGCAACCAAGGAAACATACATAGGGAGAGAGGGAGGGAAAAGAAGACTGTTACAGGGGTGGAAGAGGTGGCATTTTCTTTTGTGGGACAGGCATCCTTTTAAGTGAGAACAAGGCTACAGAGAGACAAAAATGTAGAAGTTATGGGTTGGAAGGAGGACATAGGGATGGCAGCAGGGGTATCTTCACAAACATGAAAGATGAACAATGACTAGCAAGGGAGGCACTGGTACACAAGAGGAGGCCATAGTGGAGAGGCATGGACAGACAGAGGATGAACAACTGGTGATGGGGAGGATCAGACAACAAATAGAGGATGATAAATGACACACAAGGAAGAGGAAAACCATGAGGAGAGATAGGGAGCTATGAAGACAGCCTGCTAAGCTGTCCCATAGGGGAACCCCTCCAGATGTCAGTCATCTCTTTGCTTGACATCAGGGATGGGTTCTGCTATGTATAAATACTAATAAATGTATTTGAAAAATAAAAAACATGTTTGAGAAGGAATGGGTTCTGCTGTTGAGGGTCTTTTGATTAGTGAAGGGTGGCTATGTGATGTTACCTGTCACATGAGGAGTTGCTCTAGGGTACCAATATGGGTACTGAGCTCCGCATTGCTGCACCTCATATACGGTGACCCAGAAGGGCCTCTATATGTCATTGTATCTGATAAGGAGCCTACACCACCCACCAGAAAAGCAGGAAGTGAGGTTACCATCAAGCCCTCCAGGTCACCTTCCACAGGATGACCTTTGGCACCCTGCAGAGAGGCAGGCCTGTGGAATGCTGGACCCAGGGCTGGTGCATTAGTCAGAAAATGTCACAGTGGCCTCTCCCTCATTACTGTCTATTCCATGGTTGATGCTGCAGAAAAAAATAAAAGAAACAGAGAACAAGAAAATAAAACAACAAAGTAACATATTTAAAAGAAGAATAGGACATAAAGCAGGATACAGAAACAGTGTGGTACACTTTATAAATAGAGGTCTTGGAAGGATTAAAAACAATCATGAGGTCAATGTATGCCAATGTCTAGGAAACACCTATGATTTGACTGAGGTTAACACCAGATGATATGAAAGACAGTGTCACTCTCACAGGTTTGTATGCCAACCAGCACCCTTTGTGGACAGAAACCTGTGTGCATGTACAATGAACAATGAAGTAGTGAAGACATTATTAAACCGAAGGCAGAAAACAGGGCATGTAGAATTCTCATACACACCAAAGCAAATGCAGGGATGCCTGGCACTGGTTAGGACAACAGCACCAATAATTTCTATAAATCTAGCAATCCTACTAGACAATGTACAACAAAGTAATGCTATAACAAATCGAAAATATTATAACAAATAAAATCAAATGGCAATAAATAAAAAAATAAATAACAGTTGAAAGGAGAAAGCCTGCCACTGCAGTGACACAAAGGTCCAATATAATTGTTATACACATGGCAGTTACATGGATAACGGGCACAGTGTGGGGCATTGGCATACTACTTAAAAGGGTAAAACAAATGTGAACAATGTGATCTTAAAATGCAAAATTATCAGCTGGAGCTGTGGCAAACCGATTAAGCACAGCTATGGTTATAGCAGCAATGCGGTACACTTACCATGCCACCTGGAGAGTCTGGCCTGCCTCCACTGGCAGGCACACCTGTTTATTGTAATTTTATTCTTCACTTCAAAACAGAAAAAAATGCATTTCTGGGCACAGAATAGCCACAAAAGCAGGAAGTAACTGTATTTTTAGGCCCATTATACAGTGTCCCAGCAAAAAAACTCCACCAATCAAACGTGGCGGCAGGATCAAATAAACTGGGAACCAACAAAAAGCAAGTGGAACCTGCCCACACAAAGTCCAAATACAGATTCACTGGTGATAAAATAACAGTAAGATAGACTAATCCATACAATGATACAACCACAGTCCAAATTAAAATTCAATGAACTGCACACCAAAGATCACACAAAAAGAATGGATAAAGGACTATGAAAATAAGTCCACTGCGAACATAAAAATAATAATAATAATAATAATAATAATAATAATAATAATAATAATAATAATAACTTTAATTGGCAAAAATAGTTGAGCACTTTCATCCAAAAGACATGGACATAGCCAGGCTTCACAGGTTTGTATACCTTATATGTCTTTTCACACACGAGTGTGGCTATGATTGGTAGCCGGGTAGCACAATGATCATGGTTATTAGAATGATGCAGCTGTTTAGAAATGTGATTGGGTTCTGTAGCCATGCACATTTTAATTTTAATTGATTACAGTGCATGTGCATGAAATAAGCTGGGTCTGATAGCATGTTGTTCTTGTAGGACTCCTGACTAACCTTCTTCATTCCCCCTTACTCTACTTTAATTATACACTGTGCTTACTAGCTAGGCATTTACCTACTTTTTCTCTTGCCCTGTTTCTCTCCTTTTTATGCTCTGTCTCACTCCTCTTTTTCTCTCCCCTGCCCTCTTTACCATCTTCTTACTTCTTCTCCCTACTAGACTATTGTTTCACACTCTTCTCCTTTCTTGTATTACTACTATAATCCCTTCTTATCTCTTCTTATACTTTTTTTTTTCTCTCCGACGAATTGTTGAAACTAATTGCTTATCTTTAGCATTTTAATTGTGATGCTTCTACTGACCTAGTATATTTTTTGTGTGTGCCTTATGTATTTGTTGTTCTTATTACTAAATGTATATTCTTATTGTACTTAAATTTTTTTATTAATATGTCTCTTTGTATTGATTTATGCGTGGAGCTTTTCTCCCCGGGCCTCTACTGAAAATGGACATATATCCAGCTAGACTAGCCCGGTTAACAAATGTAAAATAAAATAAAATAAAATGGAATAGAGCTGATAATGCATTGCATTATTGATGCAATTCACAGACCATTGTGCAAAATCTAGTCATTCATATAATACCTACACTAGTGGCCCTTTTAGTGTGGTAAAAGGCACAGTTGTCATAATGTGAGGGACCACACTACAACTAATGATAGACTATAGAATACAGAGGATATAAAAGAATGTCAATGTACAGGAAATGCTGCATTAGACAGGAGAACTGGCGATGCATATCACATTGCAGGAACAGCTCCAAGATGCATGGCTGCCCCACACAGTTCTCACACACTACAGACTGTGTGTGTGTGTGTGTGTGTGTGTGTGTGTGTGTGTGTGTGTGTGTGTGTGTGTGTGTTAACAGTGCAATGCCCATGCCAGTGGAATGACAGACTGTGTTTGGGGGAGTGGGGCTGAAAGTGAGGGTACATGGAGCAGAAAAGATAGATTGCAATCTGGGTGAGGGGGGGTTGCAATCAGCAAGAGCACATGGAATGAGTAGAACAGCTTCTTTTCCCAATGCGCACATCCATTCATGGCTCACTGTACTGACATGACAGACTATAGTCTTTGAGAATAGATAACTGCACATAAAACAGGCAGGGCAGCTTAAATGCCTGGTGATGGATACAAGTAGTGCACAGGGTGGGTATGGTGCATGGCCACCCAGAAGAGGTTGCTGGGTCTGCAATGCTTTTGGCATACACTGTGCTGTAGGAACTTGCACAAAGAGTAGTGACTGTGGCTCACATGCCCACAGGTACCACAGTGTCACAGCAGTTATGTCACAGCATTCAATAAGGCTGTACTCACCACAGAGGTAGTAAGGGTAGTGAGATGGTGGGTCCTGTATACACACACTGTAATCCAAGTGTGCATCCACAGGTATACTGGAGTTGTCATGACACCAAAAGAATAACAGTCCATGGAAAAAGTAATTCTAAAGGATAACAGGGTTCTGCTACAGGCCCTATATGCCCATGGCAGGAGAATCCTGGAGAAGGATAAGGTAGATAAGGCCTTCTATGACCAGGTGTGGTGGGAAATGCTGCAACAAATAAATGCTGTGAGTGGACACAAAAGGACAGTGCTACAGGTGCACTGCAGGATCATGCCATGATCGTCTTTGCAAAGAACAGGGCACAGTATGTAGCTGCCATTGTCAGGGCAGATATTCTAACTGGTAGAGTGTATGTGGGAGCCATGATGGCAAGGATCGCTCAGATGTTAGTTGGGAATGCCCCTAGTGAGTAGTTGCAAATGCCAGCCATGTAGGACGTTGGTAGCACACCAGCCTGCTATACTCACATGGCCATCTGCATTTATCATCCAGAAACATCAGGGCTGCACCTACAAACAGTATGGGCATATCATACAACTTACTATATGTCTATCATGGATGTACCAGGTGAGTTATGTGACTTGTCATTACAAGAGGATATTTCCTAATGCCTCTTCAGTTTACTCATGCATACCATTACACATTTCTGTCATCTAGGCCTGCAATGGACACATCCTGCATAAAAAGGTATGTATATGCTCAAAGTCTATGTATATTTTTGGATCTCTAATACACTGTGCTGAGGATCATACATATACTGCCTTACACAGTTATGTGTTATCTGTATACTTTCATGAATTACACTGGGAGAGATTCCAGCTTTACAGGTCAGCACATCTGCAGAGACTGATAAAGATGGCATTGTGACACAGTAGCACTGTCAGCAATTGGTGAGATCAATAATTTCTACCACAGCTGATGAGATTGCAAAGGCTGAGGATGGACCACCTGCATCAGTTTTGCTTAGTGACAGCTACTCAATCCGTGTACATAGACAACTCAAAAATGCAACAAGCATCTGAGCGCTCCACAGCTTCAGACATGTGCATGTCTGTCACTAGGGAGAGATGTTTTGGGCCCCATCAGTTCCCTGAGGTTTGATTATTACATGATGTGGGTGTTCCCCTATGGAATAAAGCAATGAATGTGCAGGGCTGTGATCCAGAGACAAACAGAAGATACTAATAGGACCATGTCAGAGGTGCTCAGCATGCTATGTGGCCTGTGTGAAGATCTCTATGGCCTCTATGAATGCTTCCAGCCATTGCTGAGCATGTATGCAATGGAAGCTCACATGGCAGGCATTAGAGTGCCCCTCTAATGGCTGTACATTAAAGATGTGCAAGGCCATTTGCACAGATAGTTGGCATCATTGTGGTCCCCACCTTTGGCTGTGTAACTGTGCACCTACTACATGCCCTGAAGAAGCCCTGTCCTCTAAAACATCCTGGTTAATCACTAAGGATATAGTCAGTCAATAATTGTAAGTCACCAAGGATTGCAGTCAATAATTCATTAGAGATTCATAAATTAGAAAAGTGTACACCTTGTCCAAAAACAGACCAGGAGCACTGTCTGGTTAAATGACTTGCTTAGAATCACATACCAGGCAAGTAGTATTAGAATTTATTTATTTTATTTATTTCTTTATTTACCAGGAAAGCCCAGCTTTGTACAATGCCTATTTTCAGCTGAGACTAGGGGAGAAAAGCTTCAAGAAATAGTAGATGTGTAATATAACTAAGTTTAAACAAGGCCTAAAGGAATACGTAGAAAAATATAGAAATTCATTAAAATTGTATTAACTGTAAATATCACACAAAAATATAAAGTATTGATACCTGTCAACCTCTTAGAGCAAAAAATCTGGACAAAGCTTAAAATGATGGGGGAACAAATAGGGACAGATTTTAAATATTGCTCTTACAAACTTAGAAAGTTGATAGAATAATAGGTTCTGATTAGCATGAATTTTCTGAAGGATGTGGAGTCTTAAACTCAAATGTTTGTCATTATTAAATGACTTCAATCCTCAGCTATTTGCCAGAAAGTACAAATTTTAGGAGGAACACACCAAAAATCTGGACATTCTGCGAAAATCTGTACAGTTGAGAGGTATATAATCTTGCTGATCTGTAAGCTAATAAAAGAACAGGTGCATCTATGTTTCTCATGGGAGGCGTGAAATAAATTCACTTCAGTAAGACATAAACCGCCAGATGGGAATACATGGTTTAGTAGGTAAGATGAAGAAATCATGAGCATTTGGGTATTTTAGGTAGAAGGAGTCAAACCCTGTGTCCTTCACTGGAAGAAGAAGCCCATTAAGGGCTTACTTTCCTTATTTTCTGATAAATCACTGACTACCTTCAGTTAATAATAATAATCATTAGAGTTTAACAGCTTCTTTCTTTAAAAATGTGTGCCTGTGCAGCACCCACTGTTCTGTTTTAAGTGAATATGATTTGTCTGTCACTTGTGGCTCTGAGATGCTACTGAATTGCTTTTTGTAGTTAAAAGGTTAGGGCTTGAATCCTTCATCTATTTTTCCCTACTGTGTGACTTTGGACAAGTTACTTAGCCAAACAGTGCCATTTCACCCTTAAAAAGGACCACTTTGTTCAATGATTTACCTTATTAACAATCAAAATAATATTTAAAATTTGTCTCTTTTGGGGGTTTTGCCCCTCTCCCAATTATTTTTTGCTTTGTCTGGGCTTCTTGAACTAAGAAGTTGAGAGGTATTTTGATCTGTTTCTTATCCAGTTTTTTGGGCTTCTGATAAATTACAGTCAGTAAATAATAGTAACGTGAGTTTTAGACTTTGTATCCTTCAGAAAATGCTTAGCCAGACTGTAGATACACACACACAAACACACACACACATGCGCGCACATGTGCTCTTCTGACATTTTTAAAGTAAATCCAATCTCTATGATCATTACAAAAATAAAGGAGAACATAATATACAAAGAAACCCTCTGCTCAAGCATTGCTAGAATCACAGAAGTGAAAGGAAAATATTAGCTGTTATTTGGGACTTGAATGGAAGATGTCTAGCCATGTTGGGGAGGTCCTAGCCAAAAAGAAAAATACTCTTAGTTGTATGTCAGTAGTGCCACAAGCACTGCATGCTAGAGCTAGTGGGTTTTTCTGGCATTTGGTGTAGATGAGTAAGGCTAAGAGCTGTTAATGAGTTGCGTCCTGAAGTGCAAGGGTTGATTCACACAGCCTCTGTTTATCTTCTGTGTGACTCGTCTTTTCACCAGAACACTGCTTCTGAGCTCCTCCAGAAAAGAGACACATGCATCCAGTGGGTTGTCCCAGGCTGTTAACAAATGCATTACACATTTGTCTTATGAATTTCTGCACCATTCACATTATGCTAATTAGTGCTTTACTATATGCTGTTTGAGTATGAATCCCAGCAAGTCTCTTTGTGTTTAATGAGTTTCCAACAAATGTGAATGTGAATGGAAAATAGGGGCTGTTGCTCATGCTGTCTGTTTTCAGTGTGAAAGACTTTTTTATATACAGGAATGGCTGCCAGTGTTTTTGCTTTAAAATTTGAAATAAAAGTTTTAAAATAAATCCAAATCTCCGTGATCATTGTAAAAGTAAATGAAAATGTAATATGCACACTGGCATAGCTGGACTTCAGTTTATGGTAACTGGGGAGACAGGGGCAAGTAATATGATACTGGTATTGCTAGGAGGGGCCTGGTCCATTGCCCACCCGACTGCCCCATTTGACTATGATCCAGCTCCAGATCCAGATGATGCTGAAATGTCTCTATAACTAGAATGGTAAATACTAAACAAACCATTGTGTGAACTGAGATAGACATTCTATGCATTTCTCTTGATCCCATTTGAAGATGGGACTAGCTTACTAACTCTCATATGATATCTTTGCCCATGTAGTGGTGGCCAACTATGACCCAGTCATTGAACCAATGGTATCTCAACTGCTAATGGACTCTTTTGTGAAATGAAGGGTAGCATCTCACAATGTCATGGACGCTGGCTTCCAAACCCGCTATTAACACATGCTGACTGGTGTGGTACAGAGATAAGATAATTGCTTTAGCTTATTATGTAAATTTGTTGCATTTCTGCATTGTGCCCCATATTTGATTTTTGACATTTGCATACGTGGTTAGTCTTTTTACAATGTTGATGCTCATTTGCATTATGTAGTCACTTGCATGTGATACATCCGATTTTACTTTTCCTGTACAAAATCACACCACATGTTCTCTGAATTTTTCTCCTCCTACACATCAGTGCATATGACACAGTTTTGCCTTATGCAGTGTGCTGTTTGCTTTTGAATACCCCCCCCCCCACACACACACACACACTGTGTCCAGGAAAACTAATAATTTCTGTTTGAGTTAAAGATTATACTGTGAACCAGTAGTGTATTTTTATTTATTTATTTTATTTATTTGACATTTGTTGAGCGGGATAGTCCGACTGGGTCAAAGCCCTTTTTCAGCAGAGCCCCAGGGAGAAAAGCTCCAAAGTACAGATTATGACAAAATCAAAATGACGGTACATGTGCAATACAATGAGAAATACAAAGCTTCAAAACACAAACTATAACAGGTCAAGAATACAGTAAGTGTGGAATACAATGAGATTGTCAGCAGAAGCATTTACAATAATGAAGGCAAGAGAGATTTAAATCACAGTTAGTATTTGAAGCAGATAGCATTATAAATGATGTGTACCAGAGGGATAGTAGATAGTTCTATGAGAGTAACAAGCCTGAGGGATTGCATACAGTGTGCTGATCAGCCAGTATGAGAGGTAGTGTACAGGAGGAGGAGGAGAAGGTTTTAAGACTGGAAGGTGGAGGTCATAGAGATGATAAGTGAAGTAGGCTAAAGAGAGTCAAGAAATTGTCTCCTTCACAGAAGGAGGTAGGTAAGAGAAAGATACAATCAGGTAAAAAGGCAGGAAGTGGGTATTTGGAGGAAGATAAAGATGATAGAGTTGGCATGGTGTGAAAGGAATGTGATGGGTATATAGAAGAAGAAGAGGAAGATCAGGAGAAGAGGAGTGAACCAGAGTAGGACTAGATTCAGGGAGGGAGATTACAGGGACATATCCTGAAGCTGATTAGATATTGTTTGAGTGAGTTCTTAAATTTGTAGGTCTGGGCTATGCATCTTAGGGTCAAGGGAAGCTTGTTCCATTGGATGGCAGGAGAGTAGCTGTAAAGATTCTGTCCTGCAGATTTGTTAGGTATGTGTATTTGCAATAGGCATTGGTCACAGCTCCTGAAAGGATGGGCAGGGGTACAGAGTGAGACTAGTGAGGAGATGCTTGGACAGTCAGGGTTTTTTTTGGTGATGGAGTGGATTATGAGAAGTTGGGTTAATTTGAGGTGGTTTGGAAACTCAAGCCAATTAAGTGACCTGAGTGTCAGACAGTGGTGAGATTTGGAAGGCACGTTAGCCACAAATCTGGCCACTTTGTTATAGGTATATTCATGTTTGGAGAGTAGAGTAGACTGAAGGTTAGTAAAGATTTGTGAGCTATAGAAGAGGTTGGGAAGGAGGTAAGCACTGGCAAGTGTTATTCTAGAGTCAGGGGTAAGGAAACTTTTGTTTCTGTAAAGGAGACCCAGATTTTGATGGGTTTTCTTAAAGCAACGATGAATGTAAATGTCAAATTTCAGCTGGTCATCAATGACTAGTCCAAGAAGATCAGTTTGGGTTTTGGGAGAGCTTGTGGTGTTGTTGAGTGAAGAGATGCTGAAAGAGGATTTAAGATGGTAGATGGGTTTTGAAAGGAAGAGTAGGAGTTTTGTTTTATTGGGGTTGAATATGAGTTGGTTTTTCATAAGCCAGGTTTCTGTGAGGTTTTTTATATATAAAAGACCTTGCAGCAAATCTGTTGAGCGGCACATGTAAGAGTTATCAACACTTAACTCAACAGAATTTCTAAAGACATATTTTGGGTTCCAGTCTCCTTTTGAAGAGAAAGATAAATTCATTGCTTTGCATAAAATTATTGTTATTAAAATGTTTTTGTAATACTTTGGTGCTTTTCCTCCCTGGGCCTACTCTACAAATGGGCACCTACCCAGTTGGACTTTCACGGTAATCAAATGCCAGTTTGTTTGTGTCTTTTTGGCTTTTCCCGGTTAGGGGTCGCCACAGTGGAACTCCGGTCCGCTAATGATTGGCAGTAGATTTTTACATGCTGAGTTGCCAGCTCTGACACACAACCTTCAACGAAGGTATGCCCATTCATGCATGTCTCCACACAGAAGACGCTCTAGCTGAGAATCGAACAGGACAACGTCATACTCTGAGGCGACAATGCTACCGCGGCACCAAAATAATAGTATCAGTTAGTTTTACTTGATAAAATTGGAGAATCTGCTAATATGCAATACCAAGAACCATGCCTACACACATCATAAGTGGTATGACAGTGCAGACCCCCATGTCCTGTTAGTACCAAGAACTATGTTTACACACATCATAGGTGGTATGTCAGTCCTGACACCCATGTCCTGCTAGTGTCAAGAACCATGTCTGCACACATCATAGGTGGTATGTCAGTGCTGACACCCATGTCCTACTAGTGCTAAGAACCATGTCTACGCACACCATAGGTGGTATGTCAGTGCAGACACCCATGTTCTGCTAGTGCCAAGAACCATGTCTGCACTAATCATAGGTGGTATGTCAGTGCAGACACCCATGTTCTGCTAGTGCCAAGAACTATGTCTGCACTAACCATAGGTGGCATGTCAGTGCTGACACTCATGTCCTGCTAGTGCAGAAAACCATGTCTACACACATCATAGGTAGTATGTTAGTGCTGACACCCATGTCCTTCTAGTGCTGAAAACCATGTCTACATGGGTCTAATTCAGAAGACTGACAAACCGAAAGAATGAATGCCAAAAGACTGAAAATTAAAAATACTGAACACATTCTTAATGGAGGGGCAAGCCGCCCTGCACCCCTCATGTGGGGGGCTGCACCTCCTACACCCCCTGCTAACTATATATATCAACTCCAAGATCGCACAACAGTAGAAAAGGGTCAAATTCCATCACTCAGTATTTTGAAGTTTCAGTCTTTTGTTTTTTCAGTCTTCTGAAGTAGAACTGTCTACACACACCATAGGTGGTATGTCAGTGCTGACATCCATGTCCTGCTAGTGCCAAGAACCATGTGTACAGATGTCATAAGTAATATGTCAGTACTGACACCCATGTCCTGTTAGTGCTGAAAACCATGAATACACTCATTGTAGGTGATATGTCAGTGCTGAAATCCATGTCCTGTTAGTGTGACCATAAACGTGAAGGGGCTGGAAATCCACCTTTATACATCAGTTGTTTTAATCATTTCAGAGAAACATACACTATAAAGGAGATATGTGCTTTCCTTTATAAGATGTTTACTTAACTTTTAAAATGCACTTTGATGCTAATTAATTATACTCTATTATGCACTTTTATTGATTTTACCAGACACTTGCTAATGCAACTCATTAAAATGCAATCTTTGGCTGAAAGAGCAATTAGCTCTGGCAGAAGAGATGCACATGATTCTGAAAATTATTCTATTTCCTCTGGTTCACAAACATTCATTCACTACCCAACAATATGGATATATTGGACAATTACTAATCAGCAGAAAATACTCATTGGGGAAGAGTGTTTTACATTTCAGCCTCATTGATTTTATGCTATTCATTCTAACCTAACTGATTTTATATCTGTCTCTTTAGCTATTCTGTTTTATTTGTGATAGGTCACCTTCATTTGGTATAATTTTATTCAGCCGAATCACAGAACACTCAAAAATGGTTGAAAATGCATTTAATAAAATGCGTATTTGGTTGAAGTATTATTTCATAGAAAGTGTTTAGTTACCCATCTTGCTAGTAATAGACTGGACATGTATGACAATGTTTATTTGGCCATCTGTCAAGATGATGATTGCTGTCACCTATAGATAATCAACAATGGTGTGGTTTCATTTTCTGTGTCACACTAGTTACTCACTGTGTGAGGAGATTTCATTTGTATGGCTATACAACTCTGGAGTTAGCATATTTAAATATGGAAAATGTGGGAATGGTGAAGCCTCCCATCCCCGAGGGTAAAGGGGATTGCTACCTTCAAAAACACTTTTTATGTATTTCTATCTGTATGATGTTTTGCATGACTTGTTATTAGATGGAAATACACTTTCAATCAAATGTGTTTTTAATCTTTAATTTCTATATTTTGTAATTCAATCATTTTTTATAAAAAGACACTTACTCTTTGTTGTGTTTGCATTAAAGCTAAGCAACACAGTATTAAGCTATCAAAAATATTTTTAGTTCTGAAGACATTTTACAGGGCAATCACCATGGCTGTTGAAACTTAATTGTTGATTGTTGATTAGGCATTGGGACTTGGGAATATTTACAATAACTTGTGGTGGATGATAACTTGAAACAAATAAAACGGAGTGCTTATGAAAGGGTTTCCTATACAAAGTGGTATGTAATATAACACCTGAGGTTTTATTAACTAGAATATCCAGGTATGGTGAGGATGCCAGTTGGTATTCTAGTCCTCACTTATTTTCAAAATTTGAAAAAAAACACCAAGAGGACCAATTGTTTCAGACCGAGGGCTGCTTGCAGAATCACTCCCCTTATTAAAGTTCATGAGATCAAGATGACATGATTCCACACAATTTTTGCAGTTAATATAGGGCATCAAGACAGAACTGGGATGACATATGTATACACTTGGCATGAAATCTTTATATGCCAACATTTGCCATTATGCGGGTATTGAAGTGCTGAAATATACTATTTGGCTAAAGCAGACCTTTAACACTTTTTTACTTGTTTATCATGACAGTGTCAGTGGCTCAACACATAGCACACTCACCTCTGGGGCTGGAAGACCAGAAGGTCATGGATTCTATTCCCATTTCAGGAATGGATTGCTAACTATGCAGTACAGTACAGAATTAGGGGCGCAGCACCCCTTAGTGAGTCATCTTTCAAATGAGATTGAAATTAAGTCCTATCTGTTTGAGTTGATGGTAGCTCAGGTGGAAATAAAAGATCTCATGGCACCTATCCTAGTGAAAACAGTTAAGTAGAGTTCACTGATGTCCTGGTCAAATTCCCCCTAGTAAAATAAATTCCATTTCGGGTCTCCCCTGAAAAGAGGTTCCCCAGCCTAGTGGGATTAACCTGGCCATCAAAGGATAAGTCAATAAATAAATACATTCACAGACAAAAAATGTATTTTACTTCGACATGAATGCTATTTGCAAATGCAAGGAGCGGCAACTGGTGCATCATGGATTTGTTTATGAGATACTTTGAGGAAATAATAATCTATGATAGCAGTCACACCATTTTTCAGTTTGCTATGGACATTTTGTGCAGATTTTTAGATGATGTTTGATGTATATGGACATAAAATATCATTGAGCTATATCATTTTGTGCAGTGCTTAAATGAAAATAATTGGGGATTAGAATAGCCAGTGGAATAGTAACAAGCATTTTTACATTGTATTGGTATGGCTTGGCTGCAAGTTTGTGTTTACTGTGGTGCTGAATTTAAGTGTTCACTGAATATACTGTGTTTGCTGCACTCAGTAATTCAGAGAGTTTCCAGATATCCTCTGCAATGTTTTTTAGAAAACCACAACTTTATCAGACATTTCTTTTCCGGCCTTTTTCAATATAGATTACAAATTATATATGGTTTTCTGAGCCAGACAACTAAAACCCTACCCACGCTGCAGCTTGGGTTTCATTAGAGCTTGGCATGTAATATATTATGATATCCTCACTGGCTGGAATTACCAGCAGACCTTCAAATTCTTGGGAAGCACTAAAAATAATTACAAAGAAATCCTTGAGTTTATTAGATGACCATACTTATTTTCAGAACTTCAAAGATTTAATCATTATCTTGAATACATGCTCTCAAATCTATCTCTATATAGACTCCATTGCAGCAGTCAAATTAGGGGGTATATCTCCACCCAATTGCCATTAAAGACGGAATTGAGACAAAGTTGTCCTTTATTTTACTCCTACTGACCATAGGACCTATAACTGTGTCATTAAAGTGATTTTCTGATATTAGGATATACATTATGCCATTTCATGAGTCAAGTGCCACTATGCATTTTTATACTTGCTTATAGTTATCTATTTGGGCTGTTTTTTAATAAAAAGCTTTGTAAACTTTTTATTCAACCATGGCCCAAATAAATTTAACATTTACTACTATGACATTACCTTGCAGTACTGCGTCTTGCATCCATAGACTTTAATGGGGCACCTTCATTGGTATGTCCATTAAAGTTTAAGGATGCAACACATGCTTTTCCTACACTGACATTACTATGGTTAAAGGGTTAAAGTTTGCTGTTTCTTTACAGTGATGTCAGTGTATGGAAATTCTATTTTCAAAAGTGTTTTTTTTTTCTTGTTGAAATGTAACAGGAAAATGCTTCTTAATGGGTAAAGGTGCTATTCAGCAGTTTTTGAATCAATATTTGGCAGTTTTTCATAGGATCATATGATCATAGGAAGTTACTAGACTATTGGCCCTGAGATCCTTACAAGCCTTGCCAAGAATTTAGCCCATGTTCTGACAAATCAGCACCCAATGCCCCTGCCCAGCAGGGACACAGATGGGATCCCAGGGGTGTATTTTCTATTCCCCATCCAGTTATCCAGGTTGTGCTTAAAAAGAATTAATGAGGTACTCTGCTTGATGTAGAGCGGGAGTCTCTTCCACAGAAGGGGGAGTCTCTGGGACACTAATCTGTCCCCCCAAGTCCTATTGATGCCACAGACCAGGTTGAGGTCATGCATGTGGATTGCTCGAGTGGAGCTTGACTTGCAGATAGGCACCAGTCCCAATAAGGGGGGGTCTGCTTTGTATGCCAGACAGATGTCACCTCAGAAGAGTCTGTAGGAGACTGAATAGAGAGACAGGGCCTTTACCCTATCTGTGTAGGGTAGATGTTTGAGGCCCTGGATTCTCCTGGTGAGGAACCTCTGTGGTCTGTCCAGCTGCTGCATGTGCTTTGTGAGGTACATGCTGAAAGGGGCATTGTACTCAATAATGGGTCTTATAAGGGAAGAATACAGGGATGTTATGACCACCTCATCCCTAGATGAGCTACATGACTAATGAGGTGGGCCATGTAGAAAGCTTTCCTTAGAATGGAGGGAATATGGTGGTCAAACGTCAGTTTGCTATCAACCTGAGTGTCCAAGTCTCTCATGACTGATTGCGTGCTTAGGACTTTGTTATTAATGTGATAATTTGTGGGGACATCACTCTCCCCAAAGGGGATGATGATGCATTTTTTGACATTCAATTTGAGGCCATGTTTCTGGCACCAGTGATATGTTTGGGTGAGACTCTCTTGGAAGATGTCCTAATCACTAGGAGAACTGATGACAGCACCCAGCTTACACCCATCTGCAAACTTGGTCAACCATAGCCCACTGGTTTTGGCCTGCACCTCAGAAAAGTATATCTCAAACAACAAAGGCCTCAAAACCAATCCCTGGGGTACAACAATCATTACAGGGTAACTGCTTGAGGTGTCTTCTCCTATTTCGACTAGGTGGGTTCTATCAGTGAGCCAGTTTGCTATCCATCTGGTAACATATGGATTGATGTCTAGTTGAGAGAGTTTATCTATTATACCTAGGTGGGGAATAGTATCGAAGGCCTTAGCCAGGTGAAGGTAGGTGGTGTGCACCATCTTCCCCTCATCCCTGGCTTTGGTGACTGTCTCAAAGAACTCGACCAGATTTAGCAGGCATGACCACCCCTTGATGAAACCAAGGTGTGTGGGATCAAGCATTTGGAGGCTGCCAAAGTCCTTGTTAATGAAGTCCATGATAATCCACTCCATGGCCTTGCAGATCAGGCTAGTTAGGCTGATGGGTCTATAATTTCCTGGATCAGTGGACACTCTGCCTTTGCACAAAAGGATGACAGTGGCTGTCCTCCACTTGGCAGGGACAAAGCCAGTACTCAGGCTTTGGATGAATAGGATGAATAATGGTGCTGCAAGTTCCTGTCTGAGTTCATGTAGAATGCAGCCTGGGATGTTATCTGGTTCCATGGAGGCTGTATTTTTTGCCTTTGAAAGGGCAGTGATGACTTGCTCCCTAGATATAAGGGGAGAAGGGCAGGTGCTGGGGATGTCCTGATTTACTGATGGGGTGAAAGAGGGGTGAAGTTTTCACTGAACCTGTCTGCCAGCAGGTTGGCTATATCTATGGTATTTGTGTATGTGGTGTCCTTGATCACCAGTTCCGAGCAGATTTGGGTGCTTCCCTTGAGTTTGTGGACATATGCAAAGAATGCCTTGTAATTGTCATTAGTAGGTGTGGCCAGTTTGGACTCAAAGTTTGCTTTGGAGGATTTTACTTATTCTTCTTTCAGCTTTTCCATGTTAGTGGTCACCACAGTGGATCACCTGTCCGCTCATGATTGGCAGTTGAGTTTTACTGTGTCGAGTTGCCAGCCCAGAGCCCAACCTTCCACAGAAGGCACACACATGTACGCACTCATGCCTAAGGCCAATTTAGAGTGTCCAATCCACCTACAGCATATCTTTGGGATGTGGGAGGAAACCAGAGCACCTGGAGAAAACCCACGCGACCACAGGGAGGCCATGCAGACTCTGCACAGAAGACATCCCAGCTGAGAATTGAACTGGAGAACCTCTTGCTGTGAGGTGGCAACACTAACCATTGCACCACCGTGGAAGCCTGACTTGGAGGATTTTTCTAGTGCTCTTATTTGTTTGTTTAGACTAAGGAGAGATTGCTTCCAGTTAGGCACCTGCTTCTTCTTGGTCCTAGACAGCAGTTGTTTTCCTTTTATTATAGAGTTTATTTATTGCAGATGACCACCAGACAGGTTTACTCTTACCTGAGGATGATGATTTTGTCCTGTTGGATATTCTTGATTCCATGCAGTTATATAAGTGTTTGTAGAGTACTTTGGCACAGGTTTGGGCATTTATGGAGGTGGGTGGGTGGGAGCTGTGAAGCTGTTTATACCTTTGTTTAGGAGGTTGTAATCAGCTTTCGAGAAGGTTTTTGTTTGACCCTATCTATAGGGTGGTCGGGGGAGATGGTGACTTCAAAAGTGACCGCTTTGTGGTCAGATCTTACTGGGGAGGATGACACTGTAGGGATACTGCAGCAGTTACTCATGTTGGTTAATACCAAGTCCAAGATATTTTCACCTCTTGTGGGGGTATCAACCAGCTGGTCCAAAGCATTTCAAGGAATCTCTGAGCATTTGTGTTTTGGTACGAGTAGTTCTTCCAATCTATGGTTGGATAGTTAAAGTTACCCACTTTGCAATAGATACCAAAGTGTTTGCAACGTATACCATAGTGAAAAGATAAGATTAAAAAACAATGGAAAATCACTTTAATGATCTTAATCTCATAATACAGTACAAAGTCTTATTAGGCTACTAAGGATACTCAGATTTCTATTTTTGCAGATGACTTATTTTCTTACAAAAATTCAAAATATTCCCCTAATTTGCAATCTGTTAATGGAGTGACAAGAATTTTCTGAATGTAAAATTTAACTAAACAAAATCAATACAGGTTTTTAACAACGTTTTTACCCTCTAGTGATTTTTGTTATGCACCTAATGTTACTCCAGTTTGCACTTCTATTGTGTGTTTATTTGTCCAGGTATGGAGCTAGCAGCTGCCCACTTCCAAATAAAGATATTTATATAAAGACCTCATTCCAGAATTAATAGGTAGACAAAATGCTACACAGAAGAAATTTTCATTACCCTTTGAATTTAAGATTCTTATTAGAGCTATTCTATATCCTATAATAAACTTATACTCAAATGGGACAGAGATATTGTAACTTTTGTCTGGTCACCTGATCATCCCAGGTAGCTTTATCACTCAATCATACTCCAAAAACATTTAGAGGAATTAAAATACCTTATCTATCTGTATATTTATAAGCATGTCTTATAATTATGACATTCTATTTGCAGCCCGACCCTAAGTAACCCTGCTCTAACCTTCTGAAATCTATTCCTAATTTTCCATTTTCAATGCAGTGACTATATGTGCTGTGTTCTACATGAAGTACAAAGTGAGCTGGTACCTCACCTGTGTACCCTGTTCAATCACAGCTTCACCTCAGGCTTTTTCTCTAATGAATAGCGCACTGCTACAGTCATCCCTCTCCACAAAAGAAGGAGCAACTACAGACCCTGGGCACTATCGTCCCAATAGCCTGATGACTGATATGCAAAGCTATGGAACACATTATCATGGACCTAATAAACAAGGATATAGGGAATCTCCAAACTTTGGATCCCACACAGTTTGGTTTTGTGAAGGGTAGATCATGCCTGCTCAAGCTGCTCGACTTCTTTGAGTCAGTCACCAGAGCTGTGGATGAAGGCAAGGTGGTTCATACAGCCTACCTTGATCTGGCCAAAGCCTTTGATACCATTCCCCATTCAGAAATCATAGAAAAACTCACTAAGCTAGACATCAACCCCTATATCACTAGGTGGGTTGCAAACTGGCTCA
Source organism: Protopterus annectens (assembly GCF_019279795.1). Taxonomy (NCBI): domain Eukaryota; kingdom Metazoa; phylum Chordata; order Ceratodontiformes; family Protopteridae; genus Protopterus; species Protopterus annectens. The sequence goes on along the minus strand of NC_056731.1, from coordinate 1,685,341,712 downwards.
CAGATAGAACCCACAGTGTGAAAGTAGCTGACTCCAAGTCGGACTGCCGACCAGTCCTGTGTCCTCTCCTGTTTGGCATCTACTTCTCTGAAGTCCAGACCAACATGAAGGGACTCTGGCTGAAAAAGTTCACAGACAATTGCAAGTTGGGAACTATTATTAACTCCCCAAGTGATGTTGACATCCTACAGAAAGGCCTCACCGAGACAAACTACTGGTGTCAGAATCATGGCCTTAAGCTCAATGCCAAAAAATGTGTCATCATCCCCTTTGGGAAAAGACGGTTCTCATGAATTACCATATCGATGGTAGTCCACTGAACACAGAAGGTGTTATAAGGGATTTGGGAACACAGGTTGACAGCAACCTCTCTTTTGACCACCACATTGCCACTGTGGTCAGAAAGTCCTTCTATGTGACACATTTCATTACTAAGGGTTTTGCATCCAGGAAGAAAGATGCCATTGTCTCCCTCTACTCTTCCCTCAGTAGGCCAATCAGCGAGTACAATGCCCTATTTGGCATATACCTCACTAGACACCAGCAACAACTGGAGAGGCCACACAAGTACCTCACAAAGAGGATCCTAGGCCTTAAACACTTGTCCTATATGGACAGACTCAAAAAACTCCAACAATTCTCTGTCTCATATACCCTACTCAGAGGCGATCTCCGCTTGACTTACACAGCCATGTATGACCCAGCTCTGTTAGAAATGCTACATCTAAAGAAATACCAGTCCCTCCACATCACACGCTCCAGAGATCTCAACCTCATTACCACAATCAACAGAACCAGCTGGAGGGACAGGTGCATAATCCAGAGACTGCCCATGCTATGGAATAGACTTCCCATACATGTCAAACAGAGCACCTCAATGACCCTCTTCAAGAGAAATCTTGATGAGTGGATGGGAAATATAAAATTCACCCCGGGGATCACTCCAGTGGCTCTACTCGACAGTGGCACTGGGAACTAAGGTCGGGTGGCACGATGCCAGGGTAATCCTATGGGCTAGGCTTGTAAAGGCTCCAGGGCCATTAACCTAGTACACACATATGAACCTATATATATATATATATATATATATATATATATATAAATATATATATATATATATATATATATATATATATATATATAGTGTAACACTTGTCAGTGCATTGATTGCCCTTCCCTGGTGATACGAGAATAGTAGGATCATAGGGCCCTTTCAAGCCTAGCCAAGTTTTACCCTTATTTCCATGATCAGCACCTATTGCTCCTGTCCAAGATGGACACAGGTGGACCCCCGTGGTGAATTTATGGTTACCCATCCAATCATCCAGATTGTGTTTTAAGAGGGCCAATGAGGTGCTCTGCTTGACATGAAGCAGGAGTCAGTTTCAAAGGTGTGGTAACCTCTGGGAGACAAATCTGTCCCTCCAGCAGGTTCTATTAATGTCACATACCAGATTAAGGCCATTAGAGTGAGTAACCCCATGTTCCATTTATCTTATGGATATGCAGCATTTCCAATAAAGCAGAGACAAAGATTGCCTTATATAGAAGGCAGAGATCACTTCTGAGTAGTCTGTATGAAACAGAATAAAGTGACAGTGATTTCAGACTATCCTCATAGGACAGATGCTGAAGACCTTGAATTTTCCTTGTGAGGAACCTTTGTGGTCCCTCCAGTAGCTGCAGGTGCTTGGAAAGGTAGATACTAAAAGGGACATTGTACTCAATCATTGGCCTGATGAAGGAAGGTTATAACTTATTTTTTTCTAGAGGCAATGCCCTTACTTATGAGATGAGCAATATAGAATGCCCTTCTTACCACCGTGGAGACATGGTGATCAAAGGTAAGACTGTTGTCAACCAGTGTGTCCAGGTCTCTCACCACTGAGTGTGTACTTAGGGTATTGTTATTGATATGGTAGTTAGCAAGAAATCTCTCTTACTGAAAGGGATGAAAACACATTTTTTTGAATTGAGTTTAAGGCCATGACTTTTGGTACCAATCATTTGTATGTGTAAGACCCTGTTGTAGGATATTGACATCATTTAGAGATTCTATGACCACTCCCAGTTTGCAGTCATCAGCAAACTTTGTCAGACCCAGACCTTTAGTTTTAGCTTGTACTTCAGAGAAATGGATTCCAAACAGTAGAGGTCCCAGGACTTACCCCTGTGGAATACCACTGGTTACAGGTCTGTTGTGGGAGGTGGATTCCCCTATTTTGACTACATGGGTTCTATCAGTAAGCTAGTTAGCAACCCATCTAATTATATAAGACTTGATACCTAGCTGGGTGAGTTTGTCAATGATGCCCGAATGGGGGATAGTTTCAAAAGCCTTGGCTAAGTCTAGGCAGGCTGTATGCACAGATTTCCCCTCATCAAGGGCCTTGGTGACTTTGTCGAAGAAGTCCACCAGCTTTAACAGGCATGATCTCCCTTTGACAAATCCAAACTGAGTAGGGTCAAGTGCTTGGAGATTACCTATATTTTTGTTGATAAGGTCCATGATGATATGCTCCATGGCCTTGCAGATGAGGATAGTCAGGATAATAGGCTATAGTTCTTGGGGTCAGTGGAAGCACCACCTTTGCACAAGGGGATAATGGTGGCCTTTTATCATATAGCTAGGACAAAGCCAGTGCTTACACTATGATTTAAAAAGAGTAGCCGTTGGTGTTGCTAAATCTTTTTTGAGCCCATGTAGGACACATCTTGGGATGTTATTAGGTTCCATAGATGCTGGGGGATGTCATGGGGTATGTGTAGCGAGGACAGGGGAGTGACATTTTCACAGAACCTGTCAGCTAACAGGTTAGCAAGGTTCACAGGCTCAGTATATATGAGATCATTAACTACCAGTTCAGGACTAATCTTGGCCTTTCCTTTTAGGTTACAGATGTAACTAAAAAATGCCTTATGGTTGTCTTTAGTTGAGGAAGTTAATTTGTATTCATAGTTAGCTTTGGAGGACTTCACAAGAAGTCTTTTTGCTTGTTTAAGCTGAGGATAGGGTGTTTCCAGTTTAGGACCCACTCCCTCTTACTCTTAGACAGCAGTTTCTTCCTCTTATTGTAAAGTCTGTTAGTGACAGTTGTCCACCAGGCAGGTTTGCTCTTCCTTGAAGAGCTTGTTTTGGTCCTATTAGGTACAGCCAGGTCAATGCAGTTATTCAGGTGTTTATATAAAACATTTGTGTAAAACTTGGCATAGTTGCCAGTTCCATCTGAGGGAGCAGATGCAGTGGAGCTACTTATACCATACAGTAAGAGGTTATAATCTGCTTTGGAGACGTTTTTTTAGTTTAGTTGCTTCTGGGGCGGGGGGGGGGGGGGTCAGGTGTGATAATTACTTAGAATGAGACTCATTTGTGGTCAGATCTCACCAGGGAAGAACTCATAGTGGGGGTGCTACTGTGGTCTCCCATATTGGTAAGCACCAAATCCAGGATGTTGGCAACCCTTGTGGGGGTGTCAACCAGCTGGTCCAGGGCATTGGAGTTTAACCAGAAGTTTCCACCTGTATAAAATGGAGCCAGACAGAGATCAGACTGAAGTAGATGTTTAGTTCACTAAGCCAGAGAAATGTTTAACACACAAACTTTGCAACACTTAGCACAGAACTTTAAAATATTACTAAAACAGTTAGAAAAGTGCACAAAATATACTTATATTAACTTAGAATATCCAGATGGTTACAGAAGTAATCCAACTCCAAGGGAGCGCTGGAATAAATGAGCTGAATCTTACAAAATGTAAAACTTAAACAGCAGCAAGTTGAAAGACTTTTACCCTCAGACCAGTTAGATGAACACACAAGGAGCTATTAAACAGAATAAATACATAAATAAAAAAATACACATAAAAACCTCCTTTGTATGGTAGGGAAAAACCCACTGGCAAAAGAGTTTCCTGTAGTGCAGACAACCTTGCTGCCATAACCACACCTTCCCTGGCTGTTACTCAGTGATGCTTCTGTGCTCCTGTCAGTGGGAACTTTCACATCACTAGGCCTCTCATTACCACAACATGGTAATAACACTAGGTCTGCTGTCACACCTAATGAATGACACAGTTTATGAATCTCTCTTAGGCATGATAACTGTGCACGGTGCAAACAGGAGCATAGGCTTTGCAAGGTATAATATAGATACCAAGCAATCACTTTGTATGGTGTATAATACCTGTTCTTGGCTGTACTGTGCAACTCTGTCATGCTGCAGACTGCTCCCCATCTGTGTAAGTGAAAGACAAGATGCACAACAATGTACCATATGCCCCTGTTTGCTATTCCGAAAGCTGACAAGCTTCAGTACACTGGTCCTTATTGCCTTGGTCTATGTGTCCATTTAGCAGCAATATGTATTCAACATATATGCCAAATGCTCTAATGCAGCTAAACACTATGTTTATGAATCCCCTACCCTTAGTGCTTAAGTAACAGTCACACTTTTTAAACTTTGGTTGGGAATTTTTTTCACATCCTCTACATTATGTTGAATGATTCTCCTCTGTAAATACTGTGAAGTTTAAATACACGTCATTATATAATATAATGATGTATAGTTTTTGGGGTCTTCCATATTTATCATAATCTAACTCATGCTTTAATTCTGGAATTATAGATAAACTCACTAAACTTGGTATAAATCCCTATGTCACAAGATGGGTAGCCAACTGGCTTACTGATAGAACCCACACTGTGAAAGTAGCAGACTCCAAATCCGACTTCAGACCAGTGACAAGTGGAGTACCACAGGGTTCAGTCCTGGGTCCTCTCCTGTTTGGTATCTTCTTTTCAGAAATACAGGCTAACACAGAAGGTCTATGGCTAATAAAGTTCACAGATAACTGCAAACTAGGAGCCATAACTGAAACTCCTAACAATGTGGACATCCTACAACAGGGCCTCACTGAGACAGATGCCTAGTGTCAAGGCCATGGACTCAAGCTCAATGTCAAAAAGTGCATTGTTATCCCCTTTGGTAAAAACTCTGTACCCATGAGTTACCACATAGGTGGTAGTCTACTTAACATCGAAAGTGTGATAAGAGACCTTGGGGCACAGGTGGACAGTAGTCTCTCCTTTGATAATCACATCGCCACAATAGTCAGGAAATCCTTCCATGTGGCACACCTCATCACAAAAGGTTTCTCATCCAGGAAAAAAGAGGTCATTGTTCCCCTCTACTCATCGCTCATTAGACCCATTATAGAGTACAACACCCCTTTTGGTATGTACCTCGCAAGACATCTACAACAACTGGAAAGGCCACAGAAATACCTCACAAAGAGGATTACCGGCCTCAAAAAAATGCCCTACGCAGACCATCTCAAACAACTCCAGCTTTACTCCATTGCATATCGCCTACTCAGAGGCAATCTCTGCCTAACATACAAAGCTATGTCAAACCCACAGCTGTTGGACATGCTTCACTTAAAGAAATCCCAATCCCTCTGAGCTACACGCTCCAGGGACCTAAACCTTGTCACCACAATAAACAGAACATGCTGGAGGGATAGATTCCTGTCCCAGAGACTTCCCATACTCTTGAACAAACTACCTGTCTATATCAAAAAAAGCTCCTCATTAGCACTCTTTTGGGAAAATCTTGATGATTGGATGGGAAATAGGAAATTCACCCCGGGGATCATCCCTCTGCTCAACAGGGGCACAGGAAAATAATTTTCTTGGGTGGCGAAAGTCAGGGTACTGTTTTGGCTATGCTTATATAGGCCCTAGGGCCAATAGCCTAGTACTTACCTATGAACCTATGATAAATAAATGTCTTAACTTTTTACTACAGTGCAATGACTGTCAATTGTTGCCACTGTTTGCGTGACACTATCTGCTCTGCCTGCCATGTACAGCATTACTGCTGTATCACATGGTTATGCCCTGTCATGTAACTTCCCTTACTCTACCTCATATCCTGCAAACAGTCAGATTTACAATATTGAAATGAGACCAGAAACATCATGAATTAATTACAAGGTATGAAGAAAATATACATACATTTTGTTGATGCAAAGAAGGGGGTAATTATTGCAATGTTTTTCACAGCATGGCAAAAAAGTAAAAAGTAAAAAGTTCAGTAAAAGAATAAGGCTAAATTGATCTTTTCTGCGTATTAGGGATGGAATAATTAAGAATAATTAGGTGGGTGTGCTATATTTAGGTGGGAAGTTTTGCAGATCACCACCCTGAGCACCCGTTTATTTTCCTCAAAGAATACGAATCTGCACCCTCTGTTTTTTATTTGCTTTACACGTACATGGCTATAAGTCCTTCCTTCCATTTGAATTAAGAGCACCTAGAAGGGAAAAGAAGCAAGAAAAATAAGAATGGTATGTGCACATCATTACCCACCACATGGTTAAAAGCTGCACTAAACAAATATTCCAGGAAGCCTGGACAGTTATAAGCATGCCTCATTGTATCACTGATGCTAAAAATGAGTTGAATATAGTGTGGCTAATACATAACTGTGTAAGTAGACTGATAAGCAAGGGTGAGATGATTCCTCTCATGACATGGCAAATGATTTTTCAAAAACTGATTTTTAAAAAAATGACTTGCAAAGGCTGTCCTGTATATTTCTGAAACAGTGATTCAGCTTTTCAGTGTTGTTCTCACCCAGGGGATGGGTAATAGCACTAGGATTACAAGTATCTATATTATGTCCACAAAGTTTTTTTGTTAGGGCAAGTGATTTCTTTCCCAGGGAAAGAAATCGCTGATGTGGACGTTCGCTGTTTTGAGATTTCACATTTTAAGGGTCGATGAAGAGGCATTCCATGGAATGCCTCTTCGAGGAGATAATATAGACCTGGAATATAAGCACAATTTACAAAGCAGTGTCAGTCAAATTCTACTACTTCGAGAAATATGGGGTTATATCTCTTATTAATACAAGTCACCCTGGAACTAACTAAAAAACCAAGACGTCCTGGTAGAATTGCAACATCAATAGGCTGTATAACAGAAGGAAAAAAAATTATAGTAAAAATTAGAAGGTGCAGCACCCAGCGGGTAAAAGCACTCTCATTAAGCTAAACAAGCAACTCAGAGGGCAAATAAAGACTAACAAAGCAACATTTGAGGTAAATTTGACCTCCCAGGCCAAGGACAACACAAGACATTCTTTAGCTATGTCCACAACCTCAAAGGCAATACACAATTGTATGCAAAGCTCATTGTTAATGGGGCCAACTATACTGAGCCGGATGATATAGCAAACCTACGGGCCAACAATTCACCTCCAGCTTTACCCCCTCTCCCCCTCAACCTTCCCTCAGTAAATATCCACTATAGTAGAGAGAATAATTCTGATGAAGTCTGGGTTGTATTTAGGGATGAAAGCTCTTAGCTATTTATAATGAAACAGCTGAAAAGTCACTTTAAGTGTAACGCTCTTTGTTCTATTCTTTTGTTGTTGACTAGGCTGGGTACCTCAGACCGATTTGGTTTCCTCAGGAAATACCATTAAATATAATTCCCCTGCTGTGACTAGGGAACAGGTCCTTAATGGTATCTCTAATGCCAAGAACACTGCATCAATGGGCCCAGACAATGTCTCAGGATGCCTTCTAAACAGCATGAAACATGATCTGTCAGGCCATCTGGAATTGTTGTTTAACTGTAGCCTCCAGTCTTAATGCCTCATGAATAGAGAACAGCAACAGTCACTCCTCTGCACAAAGGTGGACCATCTACAGACCCATAAGTCTCAATAGTCTCATATGCAAAGCCATGGAAATGATCAATGACATAGGAAAACTCCAGACACTGGACCCACCCAATTTGCTTTCATCAAGGTAGGTCATGCATACTCAACATGGTGAACGTCTTTGAGAAGGTCAAAAAAGTAATGATGAGAGTAAAATGGTTTACATTGCCCACCGTAACCTGGCCAAGCCATTTGACTTAGTACTCGACTCAGGCATTGTTGACAAACTCAAGAGGTTAGGTACAAACCCTTATGTCACCCCGTGGATAACCAGCTGGCTCACGGACAGGACCCAGGAAATTAGAATTGGGGAATCCACATCTACAAAGAGGACAGTCACAAATGCATGTAGAAAATTTTATGTGGGTAAAACAGATAGACATTTAAAGGAATGCATCAGAGAGCACCTTAATGACATTAGGAATGCTACATTGAAGAATGCTTTAGCTAGGCATGTGGCAGGTACCTCATCAACACAAAGTTTTATGTTCCTTGCTATTGATATGGTGAAAGAGAATTTAAGATGGGGTGACATACATAATGATACGGAGTGCTTGGAAAGTAAGTGGATTATCAGACTGAGCAGATAAGGGGTCAGGGCTCAATGATATGGTACTGATTAAACCAATGTTAAGAGAGCGTCCACTTTTCAAGTAGTATTTTAAAATGCATATTTGTGTATTTATTTATAAAATGAGTAAATAAGTTGGATTGTGTACATGGACTATTGTTGTTAGAAGGAGTGTTTTAGCTATGTGTTTCCTTTAAGAAAGTAATGAATGTGACATGTGACTTCACCACTTCTTATTTAAATGGGAGTGTAATGGACTGATTTTTATGCATCTGATGAAGCAGTATTGTAACTGCGAAAGTGCTTATGCCTTTATTTGTTTTGTTAATAAAAGTCCATTGGTTTTATGAAAGCCTGGTTTTGCTTTGCCTTTCATCTGTTTTTTGCTAGAAATTATATTGATATTTGACCACTGTCTAATGTAGTTAAAGAGATATTGAATATTATTTGTATACGGTTTATATGTATTGTAATAATTTTCATATTTCTCTAAATATCTCAACATTCAGGTGACACAGACAGAACTGCATAGCCTCATATGAAAGTTTACAGCTGTATGAAGAAAATCCTGCTGGCAATACGCATCTTGCTTGAATGGTTACTGAGATATCATAAGCTGTTTATACTTCAAAGAATTAATATTCACTGTGTTTATTATGGCTTATAAAATTCAGTTTAAAGCATCAAACTGAATGAATTCCTCTAATGTAAAGATTAATTTAATTATCCTGAATAGTTTGCCATTTACAGTTTTGGGCGGCCATGGTGGTGCAGTGGTTAGTGTTGCCCCCTCACAGCAAGAGGTTCTCTGGTTCGATCCTCAGCTGGGGTGCCTTCTGTGCGGAGTCTGCATGTCTTCCCTGTGGTTGCATGGGTTTCATCCAGGTGCTCCGGTTTCCTCCAACACCCCACTGACTTGCTGTAGGTGGATTGGACACTCCAAATTGGCCCTAGGTGTTAGTGTGTGCCTTCTGTGGAAGGTTGGGCACCGGGCTGGCAACTCAACACCGTAAAACTCCACTGCCAATCATGAGTGGACAGGTGATCTTCTGTGGCAACCCCTAACTGGGAAAAGCTGAAAGAAGAGCAAGTTTGCCATTTACAGTTTTCTAGTAACACTCATGGTTCCAGAGATATGAATATTTGTTTGAAGTATAAGGTGATAACTTCATTTTTTAAAGGTTCAAGCCACATCCACTTATTATCCCAAAATATACTTGTTTGGTCCGTCTTTGGATATTCATATTTGCAAATGTAAGTGCTATTAATTATCACTGAAATGCAGGCCTAGGCTTCTTAAGCTTCTCACAGATCAATGGCCTTGTAAGTACCTACGGACTTATGAATCTATCTGTTTGGATATATAAGACTCACTTCAGGTCTCATGCTTGTAATAGAAAGTCAGGTAACAGATAACTTATAATTCGCATCACCATGGTATACTCCTGCATTAAGTAGCTAAAAAATGCCAACACAAGTATGTACCAGAGGAGCTATGCTTTTTTGCATTAGGCCAGCAGGTGATCTCACTCCTGCTACTGCATGGTGTGAGTGGCTTTTACAAACCCAGTACAATGCATTACACACCACAGTCCCCCTTCCCACACATATATTCCTATAAATTGGACTGGACATATAATGTAACATTCTATGACAGCAAATTGCTCCCCATTGCTCATCTATAAAAAGTTTTTTATGCATCTAGAGCTTACCTGAGGCAATTTTCCAATTTTAAGTCTGGTTTGCTCAAGTTCATAAGCCCCTCTTTTTATACCATCATGATTTCATAGTTACACTGATTATGAACCATGCTGTTTAGTAAACACTTGTTTCCAAATAGCTGCCCAGTATCTCATCTGAAATATTCCTTTGGATTTAATACCAGTTTCAAAATGCATGTTCCCTGCAAGTTTTAATACTAACTCTGTAAGGTTTCCCTTATCAGGGCATGTCCTCAACTGTGGCCATAATTTAGGGCTGCCACCTATCCAGATCTGTAAGGGAAAGTCCTGGTTTAGAACATGTTCCCCTAAATGCCCCAGTTTTAGGCCATTTTCTCAAATTACATAATTTTGCTGATATTATTTACAGCACTCACCTTTTTTTTCACTTTTCAGCCTTGCCCTTGAACACAGTCGCAATTTTCCTGGATGTCCTTGCAGTTTAAACTGATGGGAGAGGTATAATTGGATAATGTCACAGACCAGGCAAGAAAGCAAAACATATTAAGTCTCATCTTTGACAAGCACTTAGTCATTTGTTGATGCCATTTAGGTAAAATTCTGAACTAAGATGTTTTGTTAGATTTAGACAGAAGTTACAAACATAAACAAGTAGTTGCTGGTGTTCTTTGGAATCCACAGCTGAATCAGATCATTAATCAAACTATTGGCAACTGAATGGGATGCTGCCTGCAGTATGGACCAGAAAAAGTGTTTTGCAAGAAATGGGAAAGAATATAGATGATAGAAGAAAAAAGTTAGGGGTAAAGGTAACAGAGAAAGATGAACACAGTGAGGAAAATAACTTTATTGTATGTTAGGATTTGTATGACATGGCTAAGTGATGTAAAATGGTACATTCCTCAAAAAATGCTGTTTTTCTTGGTTTCTTACTATTATGTATAGCGGTTTACAGTATGTGCATATTGTTTCATTTTTGATGTGACTGTATTTCATTTAACTTAAGAGAATAATGTTGTGATTTAAAAAATAATTGTAATTTCTTCATTTAGCCTGATCATCCTCTACACTGCTTTATATCATATATATGTGTATATATATATATATATATATATATATATATATATTCTCTTTAAAAACCTTTTACTACTTATAATAGTTTAATTTCTGTAATATTGTTTTTGATGAATTACACTATTGCCTACTAATGACTGTTTTATAGCCCATTAGTTTCATATCATGCACACCTTTCCTGTCAAAGGATTCCATTCTTGAAATCAGGTCTCCAAAAATAATGACCTATCTGCTTCTGCTGATGGATGTATGATACACGAGATAAAGTAATGAAATATGAACATGTTCAGTTATGCACACACAAGTTTGAGTTCCAAATTCCACTTACATAGTATGTGGCTCTAATTAAGTCATAGAACAAAACTTATCACCCATAAAAGTAAACACATACATTTAAAGGAGCTTGTGAAGATTATAAATATACAGTATATAAAATATCAGCTTCCTTAAATATAGCTCTCTCTGAATAATTAAATCTCAGTTTGGCATGCTGCATGCCTACTGGCAGAATATATAGTAAATGTATAGCTTATAGATTATGTTAAAACCTCACATGTATGTGCAATGAAATGCATATATGCATTACAGAAAACATTTCCTCCTCTGATGACATTCAGATAAAGAGTATAACTTGTTGTTGCAGTGTTTCATTATTTGGCAGTCCCTTTTATAACTATGGCATATTGGTGTAAAAGCATCAGTTTGATTTAATGTAGGGGTTTATATACATTGACATTTTGAATTCTGGTACTGTATGCTCTATTCATGATTTTCTAAGTGTTTCATTTAAATGATCATAGCTTGATCTGAGGACAAAATGCATTGCGATTCATGCTCTACGACAAGTTGTCAAATCTTTTGTGATAGTGCCATGTAATTGCAATCACAAAAGAGTGATATCACTTAAATCTGAATAGCATTCACTAATGAAAAATAAATGTTTTCCCCATATGCTTCACCTCACACATTCCTGTTATTTAATATTCCAACTCCAAGGTTGCTGCATCTCAGGAAATGGTGAATCTCTGGGGTACTGCAACTTTGGTCTTATGGCATAGAACCTAGTACTCGGACACTAGTGATTGTTTATAAAAGTGGCAATTACTTGTGTCTCAGAAACAAGCCTGACGACCTGTGATTTCTTATATTAACTCACTATGTTGGCTCATTTATTGCATTTTCACATGCCTGTAGACATTTGATGTTGCTTGGCTGGATATCATATATTCAGTATCAGAGCAAACTTCTGATGGTCAATGGGCGGCATTGGTATAATGGTTAGGCTGTTTACCTCACAGACACAAGGTGCAAAGTTTACTTTTCAACTGTGAAATGGAAATTGGCTAAGTTTAAAATGGTCTCCTCAGGGGTAGCTAGACTAGTATTTACCTATGAATCTATATTTTTTATTTTTTGTAATTACCTTTGCACATGGCACATACCCTTCCTTTGTCTTTTAGCATGACTAGAACCAGTAGTCTTATGCATATGATCAACAGTTTAAGGTCAAAGTGGAACAGCTACTAGTATGCAGTACCTGTGTCACTGAAGTTTGCTGCATCCTGTAAAGAGTTTCTACAGATGTGTGGGGGAGATGAACACTTGATGACTTACTACTCTTATCTTTGGAGGGTGCCCATGATATTGATAGTGAAAATTGTTGATAGAAGTTAATATTAGTGTTTAACAAAAATAAATAGGATGACTTTTCAAGATGTCTGCACACTGATCAACAGCTTAACTTCATCTCTCCCAGTGTGAAAAAAGGAACTGAAACACAAGAGCCAGGAACTCTATTACTTTTAGTAAAGTCAGTTACTGACTAGTGAGTACATTGTCTGGATGCCAGCAAAGAAGAAACTAAGAGAGCCAGAAAGAAAATCAATTAGAAAAGGGGAAGAGAAAACACTGTCCTTGAAGAATCCTGCAGTTGTTCAGCAAAAAAAAAAAAAAAAACGGTTCAAGCTCCAGGTTTGGCGCAAGACATGGCCGCACATAATCCCTGAGCTGATTAAAATAAATGAAACCCTGAAGGAGCTGGAAAATGTAAAACACTTTAAACAGATATTCAGATGAGCTGTTAAAACTGCAAACTGCAAAAATCTATGAGACTGTTTAAGATGAGATGTTTCAAAAAATGGTGGAATTAGAGGATAGAGCACAAATGGAAAATCTGAGATTTTCTGCTGTACCAGAAAAACTAGAAGGAACAGACTGTATTAATTTTATGTAGGACCAAATAAGCAACTGGACTGGTATTCTGCAACAGGAACTGTTATTCAGAAGGAAGCACTGTGTGTATACTCCAAATATGGCCACAAGAATGTAACCAAGACCTGTATTAGTAAAGATGCAAACCTACCAGCCGAAGAGTTGATCCTGACAAAACTAAAGCCAAACAACAAAGTATTAAAAGTTGGAGGCAGTAGAATGTTTGTGGAAAATGATTACTCACTGCACAACAGGAAGAAGAGAAGAGTAGCAAATCACTTCCAGTAATAAGGGGGTGTCAAGAGGCAGGTGCGACAGTCAAGCTGTTCTATTCAGCTGTCTTCAGAATATTGTTTCCTGGAGGAACAAAGTCAATGTTTGATGCAGAACAGGCAAAGAAAGAAATACAAAAGATTGCCCAACAAGAAGTGAGCCATCAAGCAGAAGGGGCTCTGCTTCTCATTCTTCTGATAATGAAGCACTGAGAGACTTAGCCAGGGAAACCTTTTTCACTGTTGCAAAGGAAAATGCTTGAGAGACAAAGAAAAGCACAGGAGCTTGCCAGAAGAATTGGGAGAACCTTTGAAATAAACCAGAATCTGGATTTGGGAGATGAAGATGATCAGGAAAAAGACCAGCGACATGGAAATTAGTGAGTAAATGTGAGATTGCAAAGCATCAGTTTATTTTACTTTATTTATTTATTTATTTATTGCATTTGTTGACCAGGAAAGTCCACTGGGCCTAGAATGAGCCCATTTTCAGTGGAGGCCCAGGGAGAAAAGCTCCACAATAATTACATACAAAGATTTTTATTTTATTTTATTTATTTTTTATTTTTATTTTACATTTGTTGACCGGGCTAGTCTAACTGGATATATGTCCATTTTCAGTAGAGGCCCGGGGAGAAAAGCTCCAAGCATAGGCAACAACATAACATACAATATATAAAATAGTAAAATGAATAGTAGAACATTGTTGAGACTGTAAATATGGAAAAACTTATACAGAGTCCGTTTTTTTTTTTTTTTAGGAAAGCTAATATAAAGATTCTTATAAAGTAGTAAGAAGGGAATCTTGTTAGATACTAGTGAGATGTTAAATAATTGGTTATTTCAGGTCAGCATCCTAGTACAATAGATTAGCGAAGTATGGGGAGAGCACGATTGGCAGGGTTAGAGCAGGGACAAAGCCAATGTGTTTTAAGGTATTCTTTAAGGTGTTTTTTGAAAAGCAGTGTAGAAGAAAGAGTAAAAAGTTCACTTGGAATCTGGTTCCAGATTTTTCCCACTGTATTAGAGAAAAATGAGTCCCCAGCTTTGTTGTTAGGTTTAGTAGTTGAGACTAGAAGTTTATTAGCTGAGCGCAGTGTTGCTAGATTTTTGTATGGGGTAATAAGGCTAGTGAGGATTGGGATATTATTAGGGTGGTAAAGGATTTTTTGGGTCATAGTAAGTTGTTGACATTGAAGTTGGTTCTGCAGTTCTAACCATCCCAATTGTTTAAGGTTGTGACAGTGGTGGGTTCTAAAAGGGGCGCCAGTGGCAAATCTAGCTATGTTATTGTAGCTGGTTGCAAGTTTGTTAAGGTTGTTTTAGGATAGATTGGTATATATGGCTGAAGCATACAGTAGGATAGAGATAAGGTGGGTCTGGGCAATAGTGGTTCTAGCTAATGGCGTAAGGAAGGGTTTGATTCTATAAAGAGAGCCTAGTTTTCTGTTGACAGATTTTATGGTAGTATTAATGTGATCGTCAAAGTTAAGGTTGTGGTCAATAGTAATACCCAGGAGACGGGTTGTAGTATCTGGGCATATGCTAGTTCCATTGTTGGAGGTTACTGTGAAGTAAATATGTGGTGACTTTTGGGTAGGAGCAAAAAGCAGTAATTTTGTTTTTTTTGGGGTTCAGGAGGAGGCAATGTTGAATGAACCAATTTTCAACAATATTAAATACTGTTTGGGGTAGGGTCTGGAGAGAGGTTAGGGACTTGGCTGTGCATATTAAAGTAAAATCAGCTGCATATTGTATGCAGGTGGCTTGAGGAATTTTGGCATTTAGATCATTAATAAAAACCGAAAAGAGAAGAAGGCCTAAAATAGAGCCTTGAGGTACTCCAATGTTGACAGGGAGGGGTGTAGAAAGATTATTGTCCCACAGCACTGCTTGGTGCCTTTTTTTCCAGATAGGATTTAAACCAGAGTAATGCTTGTGGGTCAAGTGATAGGGCTTTTAGTTTGTTCATAAGTAGGTGATGGTTAACCATGTCAAATGCTTTTGAAAAGTCAATGAATAGTGCAGAGAAAAGAGAGTTGTTATTACAATGTTTGTTTATACAGTCAGAAAAGGATAGCAGGGTGGTAGTAGTGCTATGGTGAGGCCTGAAACCATGCTGGCAGTTAGCAAGTAAATTATTTTGGAGGAGGTGGTCTAGTAATTGTCGGTGTATGCATTTTTCCATTATTTTAGCTATTGGAGAGAGTAAGGCAATTAGTCGAAAGTTGGAAAGTTCAGTAGATGCACCACCTTTATGTAGAGGGATGATATGGGAGACTTTCCATATGGATGAGATTGTGCTTTCTGTAATTGTCCTATTAATAAGGATGGAAATGGGATAGGCAATGGCTGTGGCAGCAATCTGCAGGTATTCTGCTGGAAGACAGTCAAGTCAGCAGAAGGGGTGCCTAGTTTGAGTTTTTGTAGGAGGGTGCAAATGAGGGATGTAGGTACTGGTTGTAAATGGAAGGTAGGGACTGGGCTATTTGTGGTATTAAATGGGCTAGTGCTAATAGGAGGTAATGTATTAGCTAGAGTTTGGATGGCTTCAGTGAAGTAGTTGTTGAAGGCATCATCAACTTGTTTAGAGTTAGTATGGGTGATACCTGTTGGGGCAGGAGTTTTAGAGTGCCCTGGCTGAAGTAGTTTGTTAATGCCTGACCAGAACTTTTGTGGTTTTTGCTGATGGGTTTGATGGAGGTGCAGGTAAAATTTTTTTTTTGTCTAGTAGAATGTCTTTTTTGGTTGCATTACGTAATTGTTTAAAGTGAAGGTGGTTTGTTGGGCTTTTAGAGGCTCTCCATTTGGCCCAGATTTTATTTCGTAGGAGGATGTTTTGTCTAGTTTGTTTTGTGAGCCATGGGGCAATTTTGGTTCTTACTCGGTTGGAGTGAGAGGGGGCATGGTAATCTAGAATCTGTAGGAATCTAATATTAAAGTAGGTGACTGCTTCCTCTAGTTGAAGATGATGCAGTGGGGACCAGTCACATGCTTTGAGTTCATTTTGGAAGCTTTCTGGATGAAAGTGTTTTTTAGAGCAAGAGGTTTAGATCTATAAAAGCATAACATATAACAAAGAATAATGATTAATACATTTATCTTGAATGAAAATAATGTAAAAAAAAAAATAGAAATAATAAAAGGCATATATTCAAGTAACACAACATTAAATAAGTCTGCAAGGTTCATAGCAGAAGGAATAAGTACAAAATAAGGAAAGGAGAACATAGAAGTGTAAGGAGAGAAAAGTGAGGCTAAAGAGAAAGTGAGGCTAAAGAAAAAGTGAGGCTAAAGAGACAGGAAGGCAGTGAATAGGCAGAGAGAGGGGCGGAAGTGGTAGTACTAGAAATGTATAGAGGTGAGATCACCAGGAAGAGAAGTCAGGAGGTGGAGTTGTGAGTAGCGGTACAGGAGCATAACCAGTGAGAGGAAAGATGTAGTTTGAGGGATTTGTTAAAGGAGGTAGGTTTGCTGATAGTTCTGAGAGAAGGGGGGAGATTATTCCATGCCTTAGCAACAGAAAGGAATACAGCATTTGGCCAGCTGAAAGCTTAGGTTTCTCTATAGACAGTAACATTTTGTTTTCAGATCTTAGGTGTCGAGTAAGGTGGTACGTAGTCAGTATGGAGAAGAGGGAAGGGCAGGTGTCAGGGTGGTAGATAAGCTTGTTGGCTGTAGTCAATTGTAGAAAAGTGATGTAGTGAAGGGATTCTAGCCAATTTAGTTGATGCAGAGAGGAACAATGGTGGGTAGAAAATTTTGCATTTGTTGCAAATTTAGCAACTTTGTTGTAACAGGAGTCTAGTTTTGTTCTCTAGTAGGACTGTGGATTGGTTAGAATGGGAGCGCCATATAAAAGAGTTGGAAGAAGGAAAGATGACGCTAGAGCTTTTTTGTGGAGAGGCTAAGAAAATGGTTGTGCCTATACAGGGCTCCTAGTTTTTTTGATGTTGTTGTGGATGTGAAGGTCGAAAGTTAATTTGTCATTAATGGTGACACCTAATAATTTGGTACAGGGGACGACTTCTATGTTTGTGTTGTTTTGGGAATGAATGGAGAATAGTGACTTGTCAAACATGATAAATTTTGTGGGGGGAAATATTAAACGTTTTGTTTTATTGGGGGTGAGAACAAGATGTTTTTAGGACATCCAGATTTTGGTAGAACTAAATGCTTCTTGGGTGAGCTTCTGTATTATAGGGACAGATTTAGCAGTGCAGATAATATTTGAGTCATCTGCATATTGTATAACAGTGCTGTGGTCAGAGAGGAGTGAAAGTTGTTGACAAATATGCTGAATAAGAGAAGCCCCAGTATTGAGCCTTGGGGAACACCTGTATTTGTAGTCATGAAAGGAAAGGAATAGTGTTGCCACTTGGTAGATTGCTGCCTATTACTGAGCTAGTTATTAAACCATTGCAAGGTAGGGGGAGATAATCCAAGATCAGATAGTTTAGTAAGCCGGAGGGAGTGGTAAATAGTGTTGAAAGCCTTTGATAAGTCCAGGAAGAGTGCAGAGATTAAGAAACCAGCATCTCTACCTCTATTGACTGTGTTGAGAAAGGAAATGAGGGTGGTGTTTGTGTTATGTCCGGGCCTAAAGCTATGTTGAGTGGGGGAGAGAATTTGGTACCGGGTCACGTGATTTAGGAGCTGTGTGTGAATACATTTCTCAAGTATTTTGGCGACTGGGGAGAGGATAGCAATAGGACGGAAGTTAGAGATATCAAAGTTGTTGCCACCTTTATGAAGTGGAAGAATGAAACTTTTTTCCAGATATCAGGTATATAGGATTCCTGAATAGACCTATTGAGGAGGATGCTAATAGGATAAGCAATGGAGGAGGCTGAGAGTTGCAAGTATTCAGCAGGTAGGTTTTCAGGGGCATTGGAGCAAGGTTTGAGTTTGTAAAGGAGCTTTTTGATAGTGGAGGTGGGTATGGGTGTTAGAGTGAAAGCAGGTAGAGGCATAGTAGAGGATTGTACAGTTGGAGTCCCTGTTGGGCTAGTTGTTATAGGTGGAAAGGTTGTAGTCAGTTTCAATGAAGTGTGAGTTAAAGAGAGAGGCTATCTCAGAGGGTGTTTTTTTGGGGTGTGGATATGGGTTGTTGTTAGTTCCAGGGTGGAGAAGGGGGTTGATTGCTCCCCAGAAACTTTTAGGGTTAAGCCTGTGTTGGTCATGGATAGCTTGGCAGCATTATTTTTTGTTTTTGGTGACTAGGCGTTTAGCCTGATTGCGGAGTTGTTTATAAAGAGTGAGGTTGGACAGGGATTTTTTTTTTGCCAGGCTTTCCAGGCTTTGTTCCTAGAAGACATAACTTGTTTTGTGGACTTAGTAAGCCAAGTAACATGTTTTGACTTGATCCTTTTTAACTGGAGAGGGGCAAGACTATTTAGGATCTTATAAAATATATAATTGAACCAATTGACAGCTTCATTAAGTGGGAGAAGTTTTAATGGGCTCCACTTAATATTCTGTAGGTTGTCATTGAAGGATTCTGGGGAGAAATGGGATAGATCTCTGGTGTATCTATATCGGTGTACATTTGGCATAGAGGTAGGTTTACGTATTGTGAATGCTGGGGAGTGATCACTAATGCTGTTTGGGAGAGTCCCTGTGGTGGTAATTGTTTCGAGGTTGAAAACTAAGATCCAATTCATAATTGAGCCTTTGTTTTCCTTAATGTTGGGTCTAGTAATGTCGGAGATTAGTTGAGTATAGATATGAAGGTTAATATCTGTAGAGGGGTTGTTATTGTAAATGTCTAGGCAGTTAATATTGACATAGCCTAGGATGATAGTTTAATTTTTTTATATTGTTGGTTGTCCAGGCAAGAATGTCTTCAAGAGTAGGAGTATTATTGCCTGGGGGGGGGGGGGGGGATGTATATGACTATGATGCACAGGCTTTTGCAATCATTCAGTTTTAGGAAGGTGACAAGTAGCTCAGCAGTTGAAAAGTGTGGAATTGGTTTGGAATAAGGTACTACTGTAAAGGTGCTTGGGAATATTAAGGCAATGCCACTACCTTTCTTGTATAGTCTATCAGTTCTAAGACAAGAGTAGTTTGGGGGAAGAAATTCAGAATCTTTGATGTATGGTTTTAGCCAGGTTTCAGTGATTGCAGTAAAGTCTGGATTATGTTGATTTAGCCATGCGTGCAGTTGGGGAATTTTGTTTTTAATGCTTTGGAGATTAATTGTAGTAAAGTTTGGGGACTTTTGTGGACTTAGTGGGATTATTAGAATGAGGAGAAGGACCAGGGTTGGGATGTATGTCACCACTGAGGAGTGGTTTACTGAGAAAAGGGTAGTAGGTGGGTAGGGTTTTCTTTCTGACATGCTGGAAATATTTGGAGTTATGATTGAATGGAAGGTTGTGGTGTTGGGGGAGGGAGATGAGTTTATTTAATAGGATAGGATATATATTATAGAGAGTGGAGCATATGGCAGAGTAATTGGGAAGGGTGTGTGTGTGGGTTGATGTGGAAGCTGTTGGTGTGGATGGTATGTAAGTTGTGTGAAAGGAGGATAGTGTTAGAAGGAATGAAAGGAACATAGTAAATGTACAAAGCAATATATTAAATGTGAGATACTTAACTGTGGAAGTTGTAGCAAGAAGATATGGATGAGAATAATGATGTAGGAGTGGGGATGGGGGAGGTATCGCAATGTAGGAGGGGAGGGCAGTTGCATTTGTGAAGTATGACTGCATAAGAAAATATTGAAAGTGTGTTGATCTTGTTAAACTTGTGGGGACCTGAAAAACATTTGCCTTACTTCATGTCATTAATGTTTGGAAAGACACTGAGGGGAGGGGAAGAGGAAGGAAAAGTTAATTGTAAGTAAAACAATAGCTGTTCTTAATAGGGTTAGAAGAGGAAAAAGATAATAGTGGCAGATGAGTTGTAGTAAGGGACTACTAGCAAGGGATGATGATTATGCTGGCATGTATTTATATTCCACCTAAAACTGCTATTATGCAGCTTAAAAATGGAATAAATAATCAACTTTCAGTAGGGAATATTACTTGTAGATGATAACTAGAATTTAATTTACAACAATGGGATGTATATGGGAGGCTAAAGGGAAAATGCAACAAAATAGAGTAGATTTCTGAAGAAATGTATTAAAATATTTGGTATGTAAGATGTGAATTCAGGAGTAGGAACTCAAAAGAGAATTTACATATTATTCTCCAAGGTACAATACCTGAGCTAGACTACACAAAAAATTATATTTCACAGTGCATTTAATTGAGAACTTTGACATACATCCAATAACTCTTTCAGATCATGCACCAGTAATTAACAAGATAAAATACAGGGTAATGAAATAGAGATTAGACACTGGCACTAACCCACTTGCTTGTTAAAAAGAGAGGAATTTAAGGAATAAGTAGTGGACATTATCCAGTAGTTATTAGGAAAGAATGTATACCTAGTTAGTATGGGAAAAATGAAAGAAGTTTAACAATAGGGTAGACATAAAAGAAAATATCTGGTTAAAAAGTAACTAGAACTATTTAGAGGCAGTGACAATGGTTAAATTATTAAAGAATAAGGGGAATCTCACAGAACAAGAAGAGGGGCAATTGCATAGTGATAAAGAGAAAATAAGGGAGTACCTGGATAATATGTATGAGTTTAGAAAGAGTGATGTTAAGCAAATGGTTTTTGTTAATAGCTCCAGAGCACAAAAACTTTTGGCACAACTTAGGCAAAAGAAAATGGAACAAGAAAAACAAATCAGAGATCTTGTAAAGGTGCTAGAGATATTTTGGAAATTGTATGAAAATTTGTATAAAGCAGAGAAGTGGGGAAGCAGGAAAAAGCACAACTGGAAATATTCATGGAAGACTTAAATATATCAATGTTAGATGTAGATGAGACTCAAAAATTAACAGTTAAGATAGGAAGAGATGAGGTAAAATGGAGATGTTTAACCAGTCTGCAGGAAATTCTCCAGGGATAGATGGTACTCTGGTGGAAGTTTGGAAGCTATGAGGGAGAAAAGTGATAAATATCTGGAAGGTTTTGTTTAACAGTATTTTATAATATGGTAAAGACCCATCAGATCAGATCCAGCTTCACTTAGGTTCATTTCAGTTTTAAACAATGACTATAAAGTGTTTATGTCTATAATGGCTGAAAGAATGTCAAAGGTAATGCCAACATTGATAGGTATGGATCAGTGTGGTTTTGTGGAGAGAAAGCAAACACTTAACAGCATTAACTGAACAATGATGATCCAAAGAGAGAAGTGGAATAGAAGAAAATACGAATATTGTTGGTGGGTCCTGATGCACAGAAAGCATTTGACAGAGTAATTTGGGATTTGTGAGCAGGGCAATGGAAGCATTTGCATTTCCTGATACAATACCAAGGTTAATTAGAAGGATACAAGAGGGATCTGAGGCAAAAATCATAGTGTGTGTGTGTGTGTGTGTGTGTGTGTGTGTGTGTGTGTGTGTGTGTGTGTGTGTGTGTGTGTGTGTGTGTGTGTGTGTGGAGGGAGGGGCCTCTCTGATAATTTGTGTCTGAACCAACGAACCAGGTAGGGATATCCTCTTTCCCCTTTGTTATTTACATTATATTTAGAACCATTGGCAAAGAAAATAAGGGACTCAGAAATTCAAAGATATTATTGGGGTGGTGTTCAAGAAAAATTGGCTTTATTTGCAGGTGATATACTTTTGTACCTGATGGAGCCAGAAAAGGACATCTAAGTGTTGTGGAACACTCTGAGACAGTTCTGTTTTTTCTGTGGCATACAAAATTAATGAAAATAAAAAAAGAAGTTATGTCTTACTATAACGTTCCATCTGTGTTGTTGATCTTCTTCCATTCATCACTGATGGGTTCGGTTCCGAGCCCTCTGGACCGAGTCGGCCGAATACCAAGCTCACGTACACCAAAAACATTTGAGCTAAGCTGCCACCCACAATGCCCTTCTGCCAGTTACCTCAGATCAAGTTTGCATGCAACATAGAGAAGTAAAAGCAGAGGCCATTTCTGCGCAGAAAGCCTGAAACACCACAAGGACCCATGAGATCCACCAGGAGCCTTTGGTGGGGATGGTGGGTGGGATGTGATGAATGGTAGAAGATCAACAACACAGATAGAACGTTATGGTAAGACATAACTTCTTTATCTGATGTTGTTAATCTTCTTCCCATTCATCACTGATGGGACAGAATCCCAAGCTACTTGAAAACCTGGGTGGCCCTTATGGAAGAACATTCCTGAGAACCATTGAGCTGAAGTCCGCTCTTCCCCTGGAGACCATGTCCAATTTGTAATGTTTGATGAAAGTATGGGGTTTAGCCCAAATGGCTGCAGCGCAAATGTCATCCATAGAAGCTCTGGAGTGAAAAGCAACAGAAGTTGCTATGGCTGTCATTGAATGAGCTTTGATATTAACAGGTTTAGGTTCATTTGCTTGTGAGTAAGAAAAAGTAATACAATCTCTGAACCATTTTAATAAAGTGACTTTTGATATGGCACATCCCATTTTTGGTCCAGAGAAGGAGATGAAAAGTTGATCCGACTTGTGGAAAGATTTAGTCCTGTCCAAGTAAAAATACAATTGTCTATGTACAGCCAATGAGTGTAGACAGTATTCTTCTTTATTGGAATAATTTGGGAAAAAACTGGAGCTCAATGGACTGGTTAACAGGGAAATCAAAAATCACTTTGGGGAAAAAAGACAGATTAGTACAAAGAGATACTCTGTCTTTATGAAAGAACAAATATGGACTCTTGATGCATAAGGCTTGTAATTCCAATATCCGTCTAGCTGATGTGACCGCCACCAAAAGCAGATATTTCCATGACAGAAATTTAAGGTCACATTTTGCAGCAGGCTCAAAAGGGGGTAAAGAGAGAGACTGTAATACCAGAGAGAGATTCCATGTCTCTACAGGCTGCCTGATTGGAGGTCTGCTATGGAAAACTCCTTTGAGAAAGGTCTTGCCAATGCAGGTGGAGATAAGAGGAATGCCTTCTAAACCATTTTGAAAATTGGAGATAGCTGCCAAGTGTACTCGAATAGTAGAAGCTGAGGCTCCACTGTCAAACAACTCAGAAAGTTATTGAAGTATAACAGATGCAGGAGCTGAGAAGGGGTCTAGCATCTGTTCTTTAGACCAGAGAGTGAACCTTTTCAACTTATCTTTGTAGAGCTTTCTGGTGGATGGTTTATGGGAAGCCAGGATAATATCATGAACCAGTGAGGAAAGGGTTTCCTGCCTGGCGACTAACAGAAGTGGAGAAACCAAGCTGTCAGCTTGAGAGTGGACAGATTTGGGGGAGTCAACCCTTGGGGGTGAGAGATTAGGTCCTGATGAGTGTCCAGGATCCATGGAGGTTGTAATAGGTGAGGCTGGAGGAAGGGGAACCACACTTGTTGAGGCCAGAATGGGACAATGAGGATCACCTTGCATCTCAAACCGAACTGCTTTCTTTAAAAATAGGGGTATCAAGGGAATTGGAGGATAAGCATAGAGGAGACCCGTGGGCCAATCATGAGTCAAAGGGTCTCTCGGTGACTCCCCTTCTGGGGGAAAAAAGGCAAAGAAGCTGCTGCATTTGTTGTTTGAAGGGGAAGCAAAAAGATCACAGCAAGGCTGGCCCCAACTGCTGAAAATTTTTGCCGTCACGTTCGGATTGAGAGACCACTCATGTGGAAGGAGGATGCATCTGCTCAGCCTGTCCACAATCACATTGGAGCTCCCCAGGATATAAGAAAGTGGTTGGAAGCTATCGCCCAGTGCCAAATTATCATGGCTTCTTGACACAGGGGGTAGGATTTGGTCCCTCCTTGTTTGTTTATGTACCAGACTACTGACATATTGTCTGAATGGATTGCAATTGTTCCAAATGGAAGGAGCAGATGTAGTGCCTGCAACGCCAACAGCACCACTCTTAACTCCAGAACATTGATATGCAAGTTGGCCTCCCAGCTGGACCACGTGCCTTGGACTGTCTTTCCCTGAAAGTGGCCCCCCCACCCTATCAGGGAAGCATCCGTGATCACCTTGGCGCTGGGTTGAGGGGGTCTAAAAGGGGCAACACCAAAGAGTCTCATCTGTCCTCATCCACCAAAGAAGATCTTGCTTGCAGGAACTGGTGATGAGGATCTTGTGAGTTTAGAGAGTGAAAATTTTCCACCCACTGGGACAAAAGAAGACATTGTGACAGTCTCATATGTAATCTTGCCAGAGGAACAATAAGAATGGCTGCCACCATAGACTCCAGAGGCTGTAGAACTTCTTTTGCTGACACCTTTCTTTGACAGAGTATCACGTGTACCTGTAATCTTAACCTCTGAAGTCTGTGAGGTGGAAGAGAAACCTGACTTGTTCGAGTATTGAATACTGCTCCTATAAATTCCAATTGTTGGATAGGATGAAGATTGGATTTTTCCCAGTGGACTGTGATGCCTAGAAACTCCACCAGTGAGAGAGCGTAGCAGAGGGCCATGACCAGTAGGTGCTTAGTGGGGGGGGGGGGGGGGAGGAGCCAGTCATCGAAATATGGAAACACCTGGAATCCCTGAACTCTCAGATGAGCTGTCACCACTGCTAAGCATTTTGTGAACACTCTGAGGGCTGTCAAGAGACCGAATGGCAGGGCTCTGAATTGGTAATGATTGGCTCCTAGCCAGAAGTGAAGGAGACTCCTGGAGTGCTTGTCCATTTTGATGTGATAATACGCATCCCAAAGGTTTATTGAGCACATCCAAACATCCTCCCAAAGAAAGGGGAGAATGGAATGTATAGTGACCATGCAGAATTTGGTCTGACCCAGTGACTTGTTTAGTCAACTGAGATCCAAAATGGGTCTCCAGTCCCCAGTCTTTTTTGTTAACAAAAAGAATCTTGAGTCGAAACAGGATCCGCATTGGTCTGGGGGGACTGGTTGGATGACTCTTTTTTGACACAGCTTTCTTATCTCTGAAGCTGTCTCTTCCCTTTGACTGGGTGGAACATCAGGATGGTACTTTGAAGGCTTTGGGCATGATATTAGAGGAATGTAATAGCCTCTGGAAATTATTCTCTGCACCCACGGATCATTTGTAATAGAGTGCCAAGCAGTTAGGTGCAGAGAAAATCGAGCCCCTACTGCTTCCAGGGGAAAGCAATTGGGCAAAGGAGCACTGATAAGATAGTCCCGGAGAAAGAATCCCAGGAGTCTTGGTTTAGGGGACCCCCTCTGCCCCTAAAGGGGCATCTTCCACCATTAGAACCACCTGTGCCTCTGGGGAAATCCTCACCATGTGCGTTGTGGAAAGGGCCTTGAGATTTTTTGTGCTATATCTTCCCACTCCTCTGTTTCATGGAAAAAGAAAGCTGAGGTTTGGAAAAATGTAGGCCAATGGCAACAAGGTCTTTCCATCCTGTTCACACCTGGCCAGTGTGTCCTTCACTTTAGAACCAAACAAGGCAGATGGTTTGATAGGGGCATTCAAAAACGAGGACTTGAAGGAGTCTGCAAGGTCACAGATGTGCATCCAGGCATGGCGTCACATGACTAAGCTTGCACCCGCATTTCTAGCCGCCCCTTCATTTGCATGGGAGAGCAACCTCATGGACAAGTTGGAGATAGACTCAAGGGTGGCAAGTTGAGAAGCAACCTTGTCATGTGCCTCATCAGAAACTTGACCCACAAGAGCTCCATACAGTTTGGAGATCAGATCCCTATGAAGCCTTGTAAAATGTGCTAAGTAATTCAGAGACCTGACTGCAAAGGTTGCTGAAGCAAAAACTCGCTTCCCTAGACTGTCCACAGCCCAAGTTTCTCTGCTGGGTGGGTGAACAGTAGGACTTTCCTCCACAAGGTCCTTTTTCGTGGCCACTGCCACCACCATAGCATTTACTGGCAAGCCTGTTGACCATTGGGGATGCTCCTCTGGTGAGGAAAGAATCTTGTCTGGTCTCTGGGGATGGCCTCAATAGAATCAGGGTTCTTTCACACATGCTGAATGATGAGCTGGACTAACTCGTTGGCAGGTGGGGTCACCCAAGAAGTAGAAGGCCGAGAGGGAAAAGCCTGAAGGGAGATGGACTCCTCTGAGGAAGGATTGGAGGGCTTCCAGCCACCCCTCTGTTTCAATATTTTCAGGATGTCTCTGAAGGAGACATCATCAGGGGGTGACCGTGGGGACCCTTCCCCATCACTGTAATCCATATCCTCTGTGAGAGACACCTCTGGAGAGTCAAGGTGTTTCCTCTTGCACACCTTCTTCCGAGGGGGTTCTTCAGTGGGACTGTCTGAAGAAGACTCGGAAGGGAGATTACCCAGGGGTTTCCTGAGGCTTGTGCTCTCAGTGTCCTGGGGAGGTGGCCCATGGTAGCTGTAGCTTGGAGGGAGCAGGGGGAAGATCTGATGCAGGATGAGTGCTTCCAGAAGCAAGCACCCTCTCCATCACCTGGAAATCTGGCCCACCCAAAGAGGAATGGGAGCCCAGAATCAAGTAAGACAATCTTGGAACTGGGGTCAAACCCAACTCTGCGCGGTCTGCTCCTGGAGATGGAGCTTCAAGCAAGATTGGGGAGGGTGCCATCCCCGGATCCAAGGACAGAACCAATAAAAAACTTGTGACCATACTGGGAACCAAGGGTCCCACCCCCCAACCATGAGATTGAGGAAGGGATGGTTCCATAGGAACCAAAACCCAAAGAGGGGGCCTCGAAGCCTCAGAGAGAGTCACTGTCGGCACCGAGGAAAGGGTTCCCACCAAGGACGTTGGAACTATGGGCCTCAGAACTGATGGAACCAAGGGAGGAGAATAAGAGTGAGTCCTGGGAGCATTAGACCCAAACCCCGAAGTTGGATGAGTTCTTGGAAAGTTTGTTATCCCTCTGGCTGTCAACAGCTGGTCCAGCAGGCACACCACATCGAATTCAAATTTTATAAAAATATAACACTTAGCTGGAGAGCTCTGTGAAATGCTGCTATATGGCTGTGCGCAAATGAGATCTGAGGTAACTGGGAGAAGGGCATTGTGGGTAGCAGCTTAGCTTGAGAATTTTTGGTGTGCACATGCTTGGTATTAGGCCAACTCGGTTCCGAGGGCTCAGAACTGAACCCATCAGTGATGAATGGAAAGAAGATTAACAACGTCAGATCAAAGGTTGTCATTATAAACTGTGTACCCGCACACAAATTGGTTTAGCTATACCCATACTTATGAGTACATGATAAAATTAAGTATTTAGGAGTATGGATTAAAAAGGATTCTGAAATGGAAGTTAAAATATGTGGGAAGAGACTCAATAAAAGATAATACAAAAACTGAGAAACTGGAAGCACTTGCCTATGGATATGGATAGTAAGATGCAAGTAGTAGAAATGTTTTAGTTCATTTAGTTTTATATACAGGTCAGACATATTTTTTATCAACCAGAGGAGAAGTTGTGGATAGTAGTTAATAAAGAGTTGAAGAATTTTATCTGGGAGGAGAAGAGGGCAAGAGTCAAGTCGGATAAGCTGATCATCCCAACAGAACAAGTAGGGTTAGGATTTTCTGATTTGAAAGGACATTTTAGAGCTACACAATTAAGGCTTTTATACACAACACAATTAGTAAGCTACAGTTCAAAGTGGAAAGGGATGATAATGAAGTGGAGGGGAGGTAATTGAAGAAATAAGGAACGCGTGTGATTCTGAATGCAGATCCTTAAGGAGAATACCAGCAATCATACAGAAAATTATATTTGTAAAGTAACAGAAAATATACTAAGAATTAAGCCAATACTGGAATGAAGAAAGGTGATCCTACTGATAGGGATGATTGCAATTGGGGATACAGAAGACTGGCATGAGGGGGCTGGAATTTACTGGAGGAAGCTGGCAAAGGAACCAAGGTACTGGGAACAACTAATTAGAGAGGGAAAGGTAATAGAATATGAAGGGGTCAAGAAGAGATTTTGATTGCAGGCTAATGATTGCCTTCCTTATCAGGGTTTGATATCCGAGTATAGACAAAGAGAAAGGGACAGAGGATTCCTGAATGAGAGACCTGCACTGGTTGAGTTTTTAACTGAATCTGGAACAGAAGTTGCTGTTAAAAAAGGGATAATTACTGGGGCATATAAAATATAGCACTACAACAATGAGAATCAATCAGAAGAGGTCAGAAAAGACTGGGAAGAGAGATTAGATAGGCAATTCACAAAGAAACAATGTGAGGATTTAGGTATGGCATCTAAATATGCACCAAAATCTTGAATATTTAGAATGTTTGCCTAAAAGTGTTTTCATAGATACTTTTATACACCAACCAGACTCAAAAGAAATTTTCCTCAAGCAGATGGCAAATGTGGGGGGTGGAATGGGGAAGAAAGTGGTACTTGGGGGCATATGTTTTGGAGTAACAGGTATAAGCAAGCAAAATCTGAGGGTACTTCTACTCAATGCTAGAAGTCTAAACCTCAAAATGCACTCTCACAAGGCACTCCTTAAAATGGAAAACATTGACATCTGTGCAGTGACGGAGACCTGGTTCAAAGCTCCAGAGAGCATTCCTGCTTTACCAGGCTATAACTCATACCACACTATTTGGCCACCTAACCTGGACCAAAATACTAAAGGAGGAGAGGTGTCCATATTCATTAAGGATATCCACACCTCCAGGCTAGTTGCTCAACATAATGCATCTAAAATTATCCAAGTACAACTAACACTGGGCAAGACTGCAATCCATTTTGTAGTTTGTTACAGATCCCCTACCATGCCCCACGATGCCCACACCACATTTCTTGATATACTGGGTAATATTAAGGTACAGCCCAATACCCTAATAATGGGCAATTTCAACTACCCCACCATCAACTGGGAAAAATACTCATGTACTAACTCATATGCTCAACACTTTCTGGAATTCATAAATTCCAATGCCCTGGATCAGCTTGTCCATACCTCCACCAAGGGCAGCAATATCCTGGACCTGGTCATTACCAATATGGGCAACTGATGTTCCACTCCAGAGGTCAACTCCTCGAGTCAGATCTGACCACAAGCTAATCACCCTAGACATCAATATTCTGCCCCCACCCCCCATTAAGGAAACCACCATAAAATAACTTCTATAAAGCCAATTTCATGCTTCTTAAGACAGAAGTGGCAAGCTTCACAACACCCATACAGATGGAAAATAGAGGTATGACTGCTGAATCCTATACAAATGCACTGTATAAGCACATACACGAGTGCATGAATTGTGCCATCCCCAACAGAACCATGATGCTATCCTCCAAAAATGAAAGCCAATCTGGTGGTCCCCTGCTATAAACAAACTCTACAACAGAAAGCTGTTGCAAAAAAGAGTAAAATCCCCTGATTGCAGGAACTTCCTGGTCAGCCTCAGTAAGAAGCTGAGATCCCTCATAAAATCCTCCAAAGCTAGTTACGAAAAATTAATCGCCATTGATTCTAAAGACAACCACAAAGCATTCTACGGCTGTGTCAAGAATCTCAGTGGCGACACTCAAATCTGCTCTGAGCTAAAACACAATGGCACTAGATATACAGAACCAAGCGATATTGCCAACATCCTGGCAGATACGTTCAGTGCAAACTTAACCCCCCACCCCTTAAAGGGCCCATCACTATACCTGAAGAATGCAAAGCCCCTATAATAACGACTGCACTCTCCAAAGCCAAGGACACAGCATCCATGGGACCTGACAACATCCCAGGCTGCGTTCTGCATGAAATACAGAACAAACTGGCACCCTACCTAAGCACCATGTTCAGTCATAGCCTCATTTCAGGCTTTGTGCCTACTGAATGGTGCACAGTGATGGTTATCCCACTCCACAACGGGGTGCCACCATGGACCCCAGGAACTACCACCCCATTAGACTGAAGAGCCTGGTCTGCAAGGCCATGGAACGTATCGTCTTGGAGCTTATAAACAAGGACATAGGCAACCTCCAAACTCTGCACCCCACTCAGTTTAGGTTTGTAAAAGGTAGGCCATGTCTCCTACACCTGATTGACTTCTTTGAAGTAGTCACCAGAGCCGTGGACAAGGGCAAGGTGGTGCACACAGCCTATCTTGACCTTGCCAAGGCTTTCAACACCATCCCCCACTCTGGAATTATACATAAACTCAGTAGGCTGGGCATAAATCCCTATGTCACAAGATTGGTGTCCAACTGGCTCACTGACAGAACCCACACAGTGAAAGTAGCCGACTCCAAATCCAACTTCATAAAAGTGACAAGTGGAGTACCACAGGGCTCAGTCCTGGGTCCTCTCCTGTTTGGCATCTACTTCTCAGACATCCAGACTAATACAGCAGGTCTTTGGCTAATGAAGTTCACAGACAACTGAAAACTAGGTGCCATAATAGAATCGCCTAATGATGTGAACATTCTACAAATGGGCCTCACTGAGACTGATGCTTGGTGTCAAAGTCATGGCCTCAAGCTCAATGCCAAGAAGTACATTGTCATCCCCTTTGGGAAAAAACACTGCATCCATGAGCTACCACATAGGTGGTAGCCTACTAAACACCGAAAGTGTGATAAGAGACCTTGGGACACAGGTGGACAGTAGTCTCTCCTTTGATAATCACATCACCACAACAGTCAGGAAATCCTTCTATGTGGCACACCTCATCACAAAGAAAAAAAGAGGTCATTGTTCCCCTCTACTCATCACTCATTAGACTCATTATAGAGTACAATGCCCCATTTGACACGTACCTCGCAAGACATCAACAACAACTAGAAAATCCACAGAAATACACCACTAAGAGGATTACTGGCCTCATACAGATGCCATCCACAGACCATCTCAAAAAAACTCCAGATCTACTCCATCGCTTTTCTCCTACTCAGAGGTGAACTCAGCCTAACATACAAAGCCATGTCAAACCCAGATCTGTTGGACATGCTCCACTTAAAGAAACCCCAATCCCTCTGAGCCACCCTCTCCAGGGACCTAAACCTTGCCACCACAATAAACAGAACATGCTGGAGGGACACATTCCTCTCCCAGAGACTTCTCACACTCTGGAACAGACTACCCATTCATGTCAAGCAAAGCTCCTCATTAGCCCTCTTTAAAAAAATCTCAACAACTGGATGGGAAATAGAAAATTCACCCTGGGGATCACTTCTGTGGCTCTGATAGACAGGGGTACAGGACAATAACTTTCTTGGGTGGTGAAAGCCAGGGAACTTTTTTGGCTAGGCTTATATAGGCCCCAGGGCCAATAGCCTAGTACTTACCTATGAACCTATGAGTGTAATGGGTTGGCAGAGTTTAAAAATTCCCTACAGATTACTCTGTCAGGAATACTGGATGAGCAAATGAGTGCAACTAAGGAAATTATATTTCTGAGCTAGGATACAGGATCTGAATTTCATAGCCATTGTAAGTCCTTGTTAAGCTTAATTCTGATGGCTGTCAGAAAAGCATTTCCTAGAAAATGGAAATCATAGTCGAATGTTGTATATTGTGGTGTATTTTCATTACATTGTGTATTAAATTATATTCTTTTTTCAAGTGCATATTTAAACTAGGAAAGATAACAGTGCTGTGTCCCTTGTGAGTTGCACAGAAATAAATTGTTTTCCTACCATCCTACCCTGTTGTTTTCCTTCTTTTAAAGTCAACTGGCTCTCTGGGTGGCCATGGTAATGCAGCGGTTAGCGTTGTCACTTCACAGCGAGAGGTTCTCTGATTCCATCCTTGGCTGGGGTGCCTTATGTGTGGAGTCTACTTGTCCTCTCTGTGGTCGTGTGGTTTCCTCCAGGTGCTCCTGTTTCCTCCCACATCCCAAAGACATGCTGTAGGTGGATTGGACACTCTAAATTGGCCCTAGGTGTGAGTGTGTGTGTGTGTGTGTGTGTGTGTGTGTGTGTGTGTGTGTGTGTGTGTGTGTGTGTGTGTGTGTGTGTGTGTGTGTGTGTGTGTGTGGCTTCCGTGGAAGGTTAGGCACTGGGCTGGCAAAACTCGACACCATAAAACTCCACTGCCAATCATGAACGGACAGGTGATCCACTGTGGCGACCCCTAACCGAGAAAAGCCGAAAGAAGAAGAAGAAAGTCAACTGTTTCTCTGGTTGTCTACACCTTATTTTAATTTGACCACATATTTCCTTCCAACTCCTCTTTCACTGTCTGTTATCAGTAAACACAAAATTATAATTTATAATAATAATATTTAAATTTATTGGCCATCCCACTGTATTCCTTAGAGCCAGAATACTACATGACCACCCCTATTCAATCTGTGCTGTTCTTTTAAAATTAGTGGCTGTCCCCTTAGATTGCTAAAGCTTGTGTTTCCTACATTTTTCATATCTAACAACTGCAACTCTTACAATAATAAGCCATTTATTCCTTCTTAGCTTTAAAATCTGCAACATCTGGTGTAAGACCACTAATTATTGGAGAGCCCACATTCTGCCTCTCAGTAGTCAACTCAGCATTAGTGCTACTGTTTTACTCCTGGTGGGAGAAAGAGCATAGGGGCATTATTTCCTTGAGACTGCTGATCACCAGAAGGCCTGATAACTGTTCCATAGGTGCCACTTGGAATTTGTACTTATATTTTACTCTTGGTAAGAGAAAGAGCAAATGGCATTGATTTTTGACTGTCTCTGACTGGGCAGTGAGTGTCTGCGTGGGACCTTCCTTATTGGTCTGGCTGCTAAACAAGGCATCTACCAGGAAAAGGCTACAACAAGCATACATACCACTGTATCATCTGGGAAAAGACTGTTGATCACAAAAGATCCTTCGGCCTGCTTCTCTTCTTGGGATTGGTTCTACTGTTTTGCTTCTGGTGAGAGAAAAAGCAAAGGGGCATTGTATCCCAGCAGTATGAAGCTGTGGTGAGAGCAGCACTAGTAGTAGCCAGGTAGTAGCCAATTAGGTGAATTCCCACTATTCATCATTCTGGACAAAGCTTTCCTTTCAGTTACTACTGCTTGACTAGCTGCTGTGTAACCTAACTTCAGAATATCTCCCTAAATAATTCATCCATAAGCATCAGGTCTACTGTAGTAGTTTTCCCTCAAGTGTTTGGTAGAGCTAATTGTTAATGGAGCCACATATACTGAGCCATTAGATATAACAAACCTACTAGCAGACAAATTCACCTATAACTTTAACCTTTTCTCCCCTCAACCCCTCCTAAGCAAATACTATCAAATATTACTCCCCCCACTTTCACTAGGGAAATGGTCCTCAATGCTCCCTCAAAAGCCAAGAAAACTGCATCAGTGGGCCCAGACAATATTCCTGGATGCCTTCTAAATAGCATGAAAGAATTGTTATTTAACTGTAGTTTTGAAACAGGCTTTTTGTATCATGAATGGAGAACAGCAACAGTCATCCCTTGGCACAAAGGTGGGCCAACTACAGACCCTGGAAAGTACAAACTCATAAGTCTTACTGGCCTCAAGTGGAAAGCCATGGAAATAATTATCATGAAAAGTATTAGTAGCAACATAAGAAACCTTCAGACCCTGGATCCAACCCAGTCTGATTTTGCTGAGGGCAGGTCATGCCTACTGAACCTGGTGGAGTTCTTTGAGAAGTCAGAAGAGCAATGGATGTGGGCAAAATGGTTCACACTACCTACCATGACCTGGCCAATGCATTTGACACAATACCCCACTCCGGTTATTTAACTGTAGTTTTGAAGCAGGCTTTTTGCATCATGAATGGAGAACAGCAACAGTCATCCCCCTGCACAAAGGTGGGCCATCTACAGACCCTGGAAAGTACAAACTCATAAATCTTACTGGCCTTAAATGGAAAGCCATGGAAAGAATTATCATGAAAATTATTAGTAGCAACATAAGAAAACTCCAGACCCTGGATCCAACCCAATCTTCTTTTGTTGAGGGCAGGTCATGACTACTGAATCTGGTGGAGTTCTTTGAGAAGTCACCAGAGCAATGGATGAGGGCAAAATGGTTCACACTCCCTCCCATGACCTGGCCAAGGCATTTGACACAATACCCCACTCCGGCACTGTTGATAAACTCAAGAGTTTAGGAATAAACTCTTGTGTCACCCAGTGGATAGCCAGCTGGCTCACAAACAGGACCCAGGGAGTTAGAACTGGGGAGTCCACCTCTACAAGAGGCCAGTCACAAGCAGATTCCCTCAGGGATTAGTTCTGCGACTGCTTCTTTTTGACATTTACTTCTCTGAAGTCAAGGCCAATATCAAGGGCCTCTGGCTGACCAAATTTGCAGATAATTAATGTTCTCCAGGTAAGGCTAACACACACAAATAACTTGTGTCAGAGCCATGGACTGAAACTAAATGCCAAGAAATGCATAGTAGTATTCTTTGGGAAGTCATCCACCCCTGATAACTATCACATGAACAACACAACCCATTAGTAATGGGGTGCAGGAGGGCAGAACCCTGTCCTGCCCTCTTTAGTGGTGGTTGCTAACCGTAGGTGTAATGCTGCCCCTTCCCCCAACTCTAACCCTTCACTTTAATGTCATTAAAACTTTATTATAACACTGCCACTATTCAGACAAATTTGTGGCTAGTGTTACAGGGAGTTTAATTTTAATATCAAGAGAGGAAATAATTTTTCCCTCTCAATATTACTGTTTTCATTTGCATTTGTGTTCACACTTGTGTGTGATCAAACTTATTTTGTCGATATTTTACATTCTGCATTAGGGCAGTTTTATCATACATGAAAAGACTGTTGATCACAAAAGATCCTTCGGCGTGTGTGTGTGTGTGTGTGTGTGTGTGTGTGTGTGTGTGTGTGTGTGTGTGTGTGTGTGTGCGTGTTTATGCAAATATATCATTCTTTAAGCATCTAGCTAGGCCTTTTGCCTTTGAATGAATGTTGTCCCTGACCTGTTAAGTAAATATCAATCAAGCAAAAAGAGAATTGTTAGTGCATGCAAAATGTTAGAGGAAATACTGGATTCTCATGAGGAGACAATACTTTTGGACCTTTGCTCACCTGAGTGTATTTGTTCAGAACTGGAAAGTATTACTTTCTTTTACTTGAATACTCAATAAGGGTTTTACAGTAACTGTTACCTTCTGCAATGTAGGCTCTGCAAACTTAAGTAATATATAAGTAATAGAAAATTGTAATCACTCGTATACACACATTTTCTCACAGACCATGTACATCCTTTACATACTACTGTGAAATTACTTTATCTCATCACTTTACTTATCAAATAAAGAGAAAACTCATATCTCTGTTTGGATATTTTTTTAAAACAAAAGTAAAGAATCTATTAAAGGCCATGATTGCTATTTTCTGCTGGTTTACTATGGTAAGGTTGAAGTGGGTTCGATCAAACCCACTTCAGTTGAATTCCGGAGGCTGAACGGCGACAATGTCGAACTCGACATTGTCGAAGTATGAATCTCGCCCCTATCTCGACCCATGTTAAAGGCCATTCTGAGGTCAAAGTCGAGTCAGATTTTGATAATGTTGCAATTCATCATTGTCATGGGGTCCCATCATTCCATGGGGTCCAGTTCGACCTTACCATAGTAAACCTTTTCTGCTCTGTTATATAATCAATATTTATGAAAATGTACACTTCTTCTAGTTTTTGAACTCAAGGCAGTGTGAGCTAAGATGCCAGAGAATAAATGTTAGGTTATATTCACATTTATACCTTTCACTCCCATCCCCCAATATTTCACTTCTGACAAGAAGGTTACAACTAGAATGTAATATTCTTCTATAAGTTCTAACAGCCATTCCCAACCCAAACATGTTAGCTATAAACTTTGATCTTCTATTTTTTACTTAGTAGTAATGACATTTGAAAACGTACTTATATTTGTAGTGTTATTAGCTAGCAACTAGCTTTCAAGCCATAAAATGTATTATGCAGACATCTGTTACTTTCTAAAATTTGAATGTAAAATCGCTCCACTTTGTCAGTAATGCATGTATCATTCAGGAATGGAATGCTGTTTTCCTTTATCATGTTGAATATCAACAAGCAAGAGACATTGTAGAAACTGGGTTACTTACCTGTGATAAAATTTAGGGCATTCCAACCTCCAAATGCAAAGACTCCTTGATAAAAAGCTTGTCCTACCTGGGACACAGTAGGAGATTCTCCACTAAATGCATTCATCATATTTTCTGTTCTTCCCATTGCTAAGAAAACTATACCACCAATAGAAATGACAGCTAGGGCAAGCACTTTCAATACAGTGAATACATTTTGTACCCAGGTAGCCCACTTTGCACTCAGCGAATTTATAACTCCAAGAGCAAGGACAACAGCTATGGCCGCACCTTTCTTTGCCAGTTCTGGTATTGGACATCCAGGATAGAAAGGCTGTATAGCATATTCTGCAAAGGTCAAAGCTTTAGCAGCAATTGAAGCAGGGTTAATGAAGATGACATACGTCCACAGAAAAATAAAAGCACAGACTGGGCCCAGTGCTCTTTTGATGTACTGATATTCTCCTCCAGAGACTGGTAAACTGCATCCTAGTTCTGCATAGCAAAGGGCTCCAATCATGGATAAAAGCCCACATATGGTCCATATGACAAGTGCTATCCCAACGCTAAAATTGGAATATTTTAGCACTCCACCAGGAGAAACAAATATGCCAGAACCTACGATAACACCCACAAGAAAATTTATTCCACTAAAGTATCCAACTGTTCTTCTCAGTTTGACTCCTTCATATTCCAGTTCACTGCTTCTAGCTTTCATCTGGGGTGTAACTTCTTGCCCCATTCCTGAAATAATTTGTTGATGCCTGTATTCTTATTTCTTTCTATACTGTTTAGCTTGAGTCCATTTGTAAATTTTATATAGAAGTTAAACTTTAACAGACATGTTTAAATTGCCATGCCCTTTGTTCATGATTTTGAGATTTGCGTAACAGCTGCACTGCAAAAGTAAGACCATTTTTGGATCGGTCCCACTTTCACTTTGCAATAATTACAGACTGGTACTCACAGTGTATATAATTTTATTATGCTAAAATATTGCAAGGTATATACTTTATAAAACAAAATAAAGGTAACAAGTGACACATTATTATCTGTATTAAGACTTCTTTAAATGTACAATTAACATTCTGAAACAACCTGAAATATCTGAAATATCTGGCATATTTAAATAACTGCAGCTAGAAATAAAGCTGACATTTTTACTGTAATTTCTCAGCAACTTCTCATATATATCCTGTAACTCTAAAGCTGTTAGTTTTATACCATGAAAAATGTATTCTTTTACAATTTTGGAATGATTTCAAATATTTTATAAAGGCTCTGTGGTCTCATAATTGTCATGTTACTGATTCCTTGTTGTTATTTAATGTTCTTACTCCAAATGTGATCCCAAAACATCAAATACCTCTCCTTTGGTCACTTCTGGCCATTGTTAGAAAAGTAATTACAATGAATTGGAAGAAGAAACAAGATCTCTTATTTACAGACTTTATAAATTTAGCTAAATATGTGTGTAAAAGTGAATTGCACACTATTTGTATCAGAACATCTAACATAACTCGTAAAAGACTAACCTGGTAGAAACTGCAAGATTTATTAGACAAATATTAATGAATATACATTTCATACTGAACTTTGTCATGGATGACTGTATATAGTTATAAATAGTTGATTTTTCTGATGTTTATACATGTTTTATTGTTTTGATTGTTAATTTTGGTTGTAAAACAAAAAGTTGTTAAAAAAATGTATTCTTATAACTTTTACCTAAATGTGTGGAGAACATTTTGCTAAATAATGGTGTATTGTAAAATGTCAGTACTTTTTTAGTTTAATAGCAATAAACTCTAACAATAATGAAGCGCTCCTCACAGTAAGACGCTGTCCGGTTCGATTCTCAGCTAGAGAGTCTTCTGCATGGAGACATGTGTGAATGGGCGTACCTTCGTTGAAGGTTGTGCGTCAGGGCTGGTAACTCAGAACGTAAAAATCAACTACCAATCATTAGCGGACCGGAGGTCTGCTGTGGCAACCCCTAACCAGGAAAAGCCGAAAGACACAACAACAACTGTCTCAGTAAGCTACACACTAGACTTAAATGTTGAAAGATCATACGGTTGTGTATGCTGTACATTTGCCAAAGATATCTGAAATTATCAAATGGGTAGTTATGTCAAAAATTATTACTGATACTGCCTGCATAATGAAGTGCATGTTACATTCTGATAGTGTTACAGATTAAATTAATAAAATAAATTAAACTGAGGTCATATCTGTCTGTTGTGATAGAACTTCAGATGATTTTTAAAGATCCCTTTTTACCTGCTCATGAAAAAGAGAAGGAAGATTGTTTGTCAGTAGTCTAGTTAAATCTGTGAGATGTCGCTCCAGCATGTTCTATTTAAACCGCAGGACAGATTTAGGTCACTGGAGTGGGTAATCTAATACCATTTGACCACTGATGTGCAATAACTTTATGAGGCTGGGGTCGGAGATTGCTCTGTAATCCAAGTACAAGTCTCCCCTAAGCAGCCTATATGCTACCGAGTACAGTGACAAAGACTTCAGTCTGTCCATGTAAGGCATGGCTGAAGACCCTGGATCTTCCTAGTTAAAAATCTTTGGGGTCTCTCCAGTTGTTACAGGTACCTGGTATGGTACATACCAAAGGAGGCATCATATTAAATTATGGGCCTCATAAGGGATGAGTACAGGGAGGTTATAACTTAATTTTCTCTTGAGGCTATGCCTTTGCTAATCAAATATATGATGTAGAATGCCTTTCTTACTATGGTGGACACATGGTGGTCAAAGTTTAGGTCACAGTCTACTTGTGTGCCCAAATCCATCACTACAGCATTCGGACTAAAAGTATTGTTTATTTGATAGTTAGTAGGGACATCGCTTTTACCGAATGGGATGATGATGCATTTTTTTGCATTTAGTTTGAGTCCATGGCTTTGGCACCAATCGTTGGTCTATGTAAGCCCGTCTTGGAGTATACTGACATCATTTGGGAAGTCAACAATCACACCAAGCTTGCAGTCATCAGCAAACTTTGTCAGCCACAGCCTCTTTGTTTTGGCCTGAACTTTCAAGAAGTAAATACCAAATAAAAGGGGGCCCAGTACTGACCCTTGAGGAACCCCACTGGTGACAAGTTTGCTGGTTGAGGTGGAGTCACCCACTTTGATGGCATGTTTATAGTTAGTGAGCCAATCTGTGCCCACCTAACAACAAAGGGGTTGACATTTAAGTGGGTGAGTTTGTCAATAATGCCTGAATGGGGGATTGTGCCAAAAGCCTTTGCCAAGTCCAAATATGCTGTGTGCACAGATTTGCTCTCATGTATGGCTCTGGTCATGTTTTTGAAGATGTCTGCTAGGTTTAACAGGCATAATCGACCATTTATAAAGCCAAACTGGGTTGGATCAACAGTTTGGGGGTCACCTATATCCTTATTTATGAGATCCAGGATGATATGTTTCATAGCCTTGCAGATATGGCTAGTCAGGCTTATCAGTCTATAATTCCCCAGATCTTTTGCTAAGCCACCCTTATCAAGGAGGATAATGGTCACACTTTTCAATTCAACCAGGACAAATCCTGTATTCAGGCTGTGGTAAATAGGATGCCTAAGGGGGTTGCTAATTCTTGTTTTAGTTTGTTTAGAATGCAGCCTGGGATGCCTTAGGACACATAGAGGCTGTGTGTTTTGCCCTAGACAAAGCTTTGATGACCTATTCTTTAGATATATAAGGTAGGGGAGCTGTTGAAGATATGGTTTGTGATATATTTGGAGGGGATAAAGGGGAGAAATTTTCACCAAAACCTATCCACTAGTAGATTAGCAATTTCTGCCGGATCAGTGTGTGTGTGATATCATTTCCCCTAGTTCGGCACACATCTGGGTCCTACTTTTAGGCAACAGATGTAGCTGAAGAAAGCCTTATGGTTATCCTTAGCTGTGTTTGCTAAATTGTTTTTAAAGTTGCCCTTAGAGGATTTTATAAGTTGTCCTATTTGTTTATTTAGGCTTAGGAGGATGCTATTCCAGTGCTGGGACCTCACTTTGGTATTCTTAGACAACAGCTCCTTATGCTTGTTTTACAATTTATTTATGGCAGGTGTCTACCAGGGTGGCTTGTTTTTTCTTGAGACTCTTACTTTGGTTCTATCTGACACAGCCAAGTCTATACATTTGTATAAGTATTGCTACAGAGCATCAGAGTATACTTTAGTATAGTTGTCAAGGACATCTGTGGGGACTGGGCCCTGGAAATCATTTATGCTAACCATTAGAAGGGTATAGTCTGCTTTGGTGAAGTTTTTTAATCTGAATTCACCTCTGAAGGGTTCTGGAGTTATTGCTACTTCAACAATGACTGACTTATGATCAGATTTTACTAATGAGTGTCCTACATTTACGGCAGCGCAATGGTCTCTCATGTTGGTGAGAATCAGGTCAAGTATATTTGAGCCCCTTGTAGGATTTTGTACAATTTGTTCCAGGACATTTGAGTTACAAAGTCAAAGAACTTTTGTGCAAGTAGGTTAGGGCTCATATAGCTTTCTAAGTTGATGGTAGGATAGTTAAAATCCTCATGACAAGAGTGTTAGGTTGTATTTTGATTGACTCAAGTAAAGCCAAATAAGCCACATGAGCATTTTGGTTCATGGAGGGGGACCTGTAACTTGTGATGACTTGAAGGGGGGTTTTACCTATGGTAATCTGAACTTGGAGTAGCTCCATGGAGTTATCTTGTCTAATCAGTCAGGAGATGTATTTATTGTTGATGTAGATAGATACTCCTCCACCTTTGGTTCTTACACTTTCATTTTGTGGTCTGAAGGTGTGGAAGACATTGTAGCTTTGCAAGGCCAGGGTACTGTCTGTGGCCTTGAACCAGGTTTCTGTGACTGCACAAATGTCTTTATTATCCAAAGAAAAGAGTACTTCCAGAGAGTGCAGATTTTGGTTTAAACTTCTAGAGTTCAGCAACGTACCCCTTATTTTGATTGTGCTGGATATTTTTCACTTTGGAAGTTTTGTTTTTGAGGCCTTGCCTAAAAAAGGCTCTATGAGGGAGGCAAGAGCCTTAGCCAGCAGCTGAAAGCCCAGAGGTGCCAGGTGCAGATGATCTGTGGTAAAGCAGTGAGTTCTATCAACCATGCCATCCAAGGCTGACAGAAATTGGATCCCCCTTGAATGATACCAAAAACTAAGCCAATTATTAAAGTCAATAATTTTTTGTTTATATTGTGGCATCATTCTAGGTGAGGGCAAAATGCTCCTCAAAGCTAAGGACATACCTGCCTGGGATACATATTCAGAGAGCTCAATCATGTCTCTCTTCATATAGTACAGGGAGGTACATCTCAAGTCATTCACACCAACATGAGGTATGACTGAGTCATAACAGTACTTGTTGTTGAGTAACTTGAGTGCATGTGTGATCTGACAAATCCTGGCACTGGTCAGCTGACCATGCGTGGGGCATCTGAGTGTCTCATTATAAAATCTCCAATAACAAAAAAAATAGGTTTTGGTGTATTGTGCCTTAAGGGCATAGTTGGTGAGACACTGGGGAGAGCACCTCTGCATATGATGATCTATGTGTTGAGTTCAAGCTTTGTGTATAAGTTGTGGTGTGCATGCTTTGTGTGTGAGTTGTCATGTGTGAGCTGACAGCCTCTTCAGTGTTACTGTTTGGAGGGTGAGTGAGCAGGGATTCCAATTTCTCGATGTAGACATATCTCTTGCACTCTGTACTAGAGTGATTTAGTAGTAGATGGTTGTCTGTGTACATGAGGCAGTTGCTACACTGCCTCAGGAGACCCATATCAACCAGGAAAAGTAAAAAATAAAAAAATTATTGATGACCCAAAACAGTTTTATAGAGAACTGAGAAACAAGGTAAAAGGAATTGAAAGACCACCAAAAAAAGAACAAATAGATACATTTTGGAGAAGTATATATGAAGATCCTGTAAAACATAACAAAGTTACTAAATGGATAGAAGTAAGAGAAAGAATAAGAAGTTTAAAGATACAGGATATGAAATGGGATGAAGTAACAGCCAAAGAGATTGAAACAAAGTTAAGAAAAACCTCTAACTGGAAAATTCCAGGCCCAGATGCAGTACCTAACTTCTGGTTAAAAGTATTAACATCTGTCCACGCAGATTTATCTACGAGTAAGAACTATTTATATGCACACCCCAAACAGTCACCAACCTGGCTAACAACAAGAAAAACAATGCTCCTACTTAAGAGTGAACCTGCAAGCTGCCCTAAAACTTATATACCAATAACTTGCCTTCCAATGACGTATAAACTATACACTGGAATTGATGCTGACAGAGTTTATAGTCATTTAGAAGAAAACTCAATTATGGCAATAGAACCAAAGGGCAATAAAAGAAAGTCATATGGAACACAGGATCATTTGTTGTCAAATAAAGTTATAGTGGAAAACTGTAAAAAGAGGAAAAATCTAAGCATGGCATGGATTGATTACAAAAAGCATTTGATAGTATCCCACATTCATGGATAAGAGAATGCTCAAAAATGTATAAGATACACCCTACACTGATTGACTACATTACAGTGACCATTAAACAGTGGCAGACCACTTTGCAATTAAGCCATGATAAAGGACAAATTATTATTCCGGGGTAAAAATTCAAAGGGGATATTCCAGGGTAACTCTGTCACCACTGCTATTCTGCCTTGCCCTAAACCCATTAAGCTGTCTACTTAACAGCTTAGGCCATGGATATAATTTGACTTCTCATCTTCTCTTTGTCAATGATTTAAAACTGGATGGCTCATCAGATGAGGAACTGAAAGCACAACTGCAAGTTGTCAGAACTTTTCCAGATGATATAAGAATGTCATTTGGTCTTGATAAATGTGCAAAAGCAACCTTTAACGCAGGATAACTGCAACACTAAGAAAACATCAGTTTGGGACAAGAATGTGATATAAAAGAACTTGAGCAAGAGGGATCATATAAATATATGGGAATTGATGAAGGATCAATAATATAACATGAACAAATGCAAATAAAACTTAATAAGGAATACTTTAGAAGACTTAAATTAATTCTGAAAACTGTTGACGTCTAGGAACTAAATCCAAGCTATAAAGTAATGCTCTTCCTATCCTAACTTAGAGTTTTGGAGTGAATGACTGGCCCAAAAAAACTTGTTGGATAGATTAGACAGGAAAACAAGAAGGATGCTTTATGCTCACCAAATGATTTATAAAAATCAGTGCATACCAAGATTATATATTTCCCATTCTGAAGGAGTGATGGGCTTCCTTGAAATTGATTACATGTATAGATCTGCAATGGTGGGACCCAAAACATATCTGCTGACCTCACAAGACCCAAGTGTAGTGAAAGTTTTGAAACATGAGGAGAATAAATCTAAGATGACTTCCCTGCTTAGGCTAGCAGAAACATATCAGCTTCAAGCAGGAATGGAAATCAAATCACAAGTAGGTAAAAATCAGGCAGAAACTGATTTGCCAAAAAGAAAAGAAAAAATATAAGGCAAAGGACCATACGAGAAGGCAAGAAATGTGGAAAATGCATAAATATAGTTTCAAGTATAGAAAACTTCTGGAAGAACCTCATGTTGATCAGGAATGAATGCAGAAATGGTTAAGGAGAGGCAAATTCAAACCAAGAGGTGAAAGGTTAATATTGGCGGCACAAGATAGTGGGCTACATACACATTGGTTTACAAAGTCCATTGAACATGTGGGCGAAACAGACAAATGCAGGTTTTGTAAAACAGAATTGGAAACAGTCACACACCTTGTTGCTGGTTGCGACATACTAATGGCCGAAGGATTGCATACTGAAAGACATAATAATGTTGTGAGACTGTTGTACTGGGGAGTGGGCAAACATTATGGTACAGAAGTGTCTGAAGAACACTGGAAACATGAGCCACAAAGCATCATAGAAAATGATGAAGTCTACATCACATGGGATCACCCATTACCAACAGTTCAAAAGATAGATACTAGAAAAATGGATACAGTGGTCCATGAAAAGAAGACAAAAGTAGCATTGATCATTGAAATCACCACCACCATGGACTGTATGCACCATTGCATACAGAGAGACACAAAATCATAAAATATCAGGATTTGCAGGCAGAAA
Source organism: Protopterus annectens (assembly GCF_019279795.1). Taxonomy (NCBI): domain Eukaryota; kingdom Metazoa; phylum Chordata; order Ceratodontiformes; family Protopteridae; genus Protopterus; species Protopterus annectens. The sequence continues at coordinate 1,685,297,043 of NC_056731.1, read as the reverse complement.
CAAGAGCAATATGAATGAAAGATACCCAGATAGTTCCAATAGTAATAGGAGCAAAGGGTCTGATAAAAAAGAATCTACAGTCATATTTAGATATTTTACCAATAGATGTACCCCATATGAATTCCAGAAGGAGTCATTACTGGACACATTATGGGTGCTGTGAAGAGCACTTTTGGCTGACTTCAAAGATTGAAACAATACTAATTTCATGAACTTTAATCGTAGTTTGACTTAGGGATGGGGTCCATTCCCATCATGGTATTAGAAACCCAAAAGATTTGGAGAAATTCAAAAAGTGATATGTCATTATATATGTTATTCATTGGTAATTTCAGTGAGGGGAAATTTCTCGAAATTGGAGACATGCGATTGTTATACATATCATTAAGGGACAGGGAAATTGGACAAACTAAGAGTCATATAGACCCACCAGTTTAAATTCTTCTTGTGGAAAAATAACAGAGAATGTTATTTTAGATAAATAATTGCCAGAATTGGAAAAGTTGGTGCTAGAAACAATAAATACTCATGTATATATTGAAAAGAGATCTATATCCACATATAATGTGACGTTCTATAACAATATAATGACACAAATGAAAAATTGTACTGTGATATAATTCCTATAGACTTAAATTCAGCCTCTGATGGGGTCATACACAATACACTGATCAGTAAATTAGAACAGATAAGCACTGATGTAATCTTTTTTAAACACTTTTACCAAATTGTCACTTGTGACATCATAGGCAAACATACATTTATATAAAAGTAATCAAACCATAATAACAATTTTGTATTTACAAACATTATGCATCACATATATTGTCCTATATCATGTAATCAAAGTAACCTTACATAGATCATTCAATTCCTGTCTTCTCTTAAACCTTAGTCCTCCTCTAAAACATTTTTCTGGATGTATTGTTTCCGCAATTTGCATTTTTTATGCAGTTTACTCCTACCCTTTTCTAAATAACCCACTTCCTGTTCTTTAATCTCTGCTACAATATTTACTAGTTCAGGTATAGTTGGTTTAGACTCCTTGAAGGCTACAGCCGAGACGTTAGAGGAATAAAGTGTGTTCTCAGAAGATTTGTGGATCACTTTGTGGTTGCTTTTCCTTTTCCATGTGGTGTTTGTTGCTATATATAGTTGGTTTAGACTTTGATTTCCATTTTCTAGTAATTGCTTTTTTGGCAGCCACCAGAATTAGACTTAACACAGTCTTACTTTGTCTAGTCAATTCAAATCCTGTATCCCAGCTCAGAAAAATCATTTCCTTAGTCACAATCATTTGCTTGCCCAATATTCCTGAAAGAATACTCTCTGGGAAATTTTTAAAGTTTGACAATTCATTAGACTCTGCGAACATATGCCCCCGGGTACCTCCTTCTTTCCCATTACACATCTAACATTTGCCATCTACCTGAGGAAACACTCTTTAAAGACTGCTTGTGGTATAAATGTATCTATGCAAACACCTCCAGGGAAAAAATCTTAAATCTTCTAGATTTTGTTACATATTTGGGAGCAATACATATTATCCACCCATTGTTTATTTGTAAATTGTTTATCTAATCTCTCTTTCCAATATTTTCTTAACTCCTCTGGTTGATTCCTATAGTTATCATGCTATAGTTCATATGCCCAACTAATTATCCCTTTTTTAGCAGCAGCCTCTGTTTTAGATTCAGTTAAAAACTCATCCATTACAGGTCTTTCATTTAGGATTCCTCCACCCCTTTCTCTTTGTCTCCACTCTGCTATCAATACATGATAGGGACGGCAATCACTAGCCTGTAATCCAAATGTCTTCTTGGCGTGTTTCCATTCTGTTACCTTTCCTTCTCTAATTAATTGTTCCCAATACCTTGGTTCCTTTGCCAGCTTTCTCCAGTAAATTCCAGCCCTGTCTTGTCTATTATCTGTGCCCCTAATTACAGTCATCCCTATCAGCAGAATCTCTTTTCTCCATTCCCATGTTGTTTTAGTTCATAGTATACTTTCTGCTACTTTATGAATATAATAATCTGTATGACTGTTATTCTGTGTCAAAATCCCACTCTTTCTTTCTTTCTTGAATTATCTCCCCCCCACTTCATCATCATTCCTTTCCACTTTGAATTGTAGCTTTCTGCTTGTGTTATGCATAATAGTCTTATCTGTGTAGCTCTAAAATATCCATTCAAATCAGGCAATTCTAAACCTCATTGTTCTATTGGGAAGATCAACTTATTCCACTTGACTCTTGCCCTTTTCACCTCCCATATAAAATCCTTCAAGTCTTTATTAATTACAATCCACAACTTCTCTGGTTGATAAAAATATGCCTGACCTGTGCATAAAACTAAAGGGACTAAAACATTTCTATTACTTGCATCTTACTAACTGTATCCATAGGCAAGAGCTTCCAGTTTCGCAGTTTTTGTATTATCTTTTGTTTAGTCTCTTCCCATATATCCTTAGCTGTCATGATGGAATTATTTTTAATTCATACTCCTATATAATTAATTTTATCATGTCCCTGTAAATATGGGTAGGTATTTATATAATCTTGATAAAACAGACAGCTGCATGGCTTGCAGCTAGGACATGGCAAGTATCAAACAGCAATTGGACAGGGGGAAATTGTAGATTACTTTCAGGATGTCCCACAGGCTCTGTTCCAGGAACATACTTGGTTAGATTGTATCATTCAGATCTATCTTTTTCATTTTGAAAATAAGTAAACTGATTACAAGTGTTAACAGATAGGCCATGTTTACAAATGAACATGACTAAATTGACCATTTGGGCATAGGGAATTAATAAGCTAATAAATACAACAACAACAACAAAACATATGAGATTTGGAAGATGTAGATTAAAGAACATTTGATACAATACACAGTGACTTGAAACTGTAGACTCATTTAAGGACCTGGGTATATGGGCAGATCCAGCTATGAGTGTTTCTAATCATATCAACCAATTGCTTAATGATAGTTATAGAACTACAGGTTGTATAAAAAGATTTATAAAAATCTAGGAAATCATAAATAATGAAATCATTGTTTGTAAGTTATATTAGTCTCAGACTAGAGTATGGAATAACAATACGGAAACCTAATAAGAAAATAGTCTTGAGTAAATTAGAAGGAGTATACCAAGGGCATCCATGGACATGAAAATTTAAGTTATTATGAAAGACTAAAATATTTGAACTTGCACAGTGTCTCATATACATAGATATTTAAGAGGATGCCTTATTCAGGTATATACACAGTGAAAAAAATGACCAACCAGCACACAAAAGCCCAAACCAGAGATAGAACAATAAAATGCAAAGAAAACCAGTGAGGCTACCATGACCGTTAGCATACATTTTATTAAAAACCATAAAACGGTTAAGAGCTTTCACATATCTACGCTTCTTCATATCCATGAATAAAAACTTCACTATTGTTCTTTTATAATTAATATAACACCAATCACAAAAAAGCATAGACAAAAACACCAATCAGCATAACAATTCAATTTACACCCTTTTAGGGCAGGTTTTAAACATACACTAGTATTAATTCCAGGATATTTTTCAGCTTGTAGCCTGAATACCCATTGTAACTCTGCCCTTTCTACACAGTTATTAAGATGCCCTCCTCTAATATTACCACACATACATATGTACATCAATTCATCAGCAAAATCAGCCATATACTTGCATGCACAATCCAAAACATTCACACACACACACACACACACACACACACACACACACACACACACACACACACACACACACACACACACACACACAGACACACTTCCTGATTCTCAGTTCCCTACCTACCCCTCCCCAGTGCAATCACCCAGGCAGACACAGTCACACACAGACAGACACACAAACCCATTTATACAGTCTCATTCATGCACCTACAGACATGCATGCATGCAGCGTCACACATACATAAACACCCTCCACAGCCTCCTGTCTTCACTGAAGTCACCTGCACTGTGAGTGCTCCCGTAAGAGTGAAAGGGAGACTGCTGGATTTTTACAATGGTCAGTTTTTCTTCTTAGAGTAAACTTTTACTTGTCTGAGTGATACAGCATTAAGTGAGCATATCAGGTGCCACTGCCACTATCCTGGGCTGCCACATTATCCTGCAACTTTACATGCGTGACATCTGTCTGTGCTGAGGCCTCCCATGAAGGGTAAATCTCAGTGGTAAAGAAACCTCTGAATTGGAAAGGCTTAGGAGAATGTAGAAACCTTCTGAACTTATCATACAAAGCCTTTCTGAATCCCAGGGTTAGCCTTTAATGTTTATGCATTTACTTAACAGGGCAGTTGTGCACTTGTTTAACTAGTAATATAAATAAGAATTGGAAAAAGAGGGCGCCACGGATGTTGTCATCCCTATAACAAGGAAAAACTAGCAAATACAGGTCTTATACAAACCTACTCTTAAAGGCCTTATAGATGTTTTGCTTTGACTCTTTTCTTAGATCTGGGAGATACTAAGATTAGAGATCTAATTTTACAGTAGACTTAGAGACACAACTCTATGAAGCCAACCTCACACAAGGTGAGAATTAAGGCACTCACTCAAGAACATATGCTGTCTCCAACCAATGTCTTACTAAATACATTCTTAGATCAGGGATCTCATCCACTTATTAAATGCAATCACGAAAAACAATCACATGAAGTCTCTGCTGCACCACAAAGTTATTGCAGTGGGGTATTACATGTATTACTCAGAGTAAGGATTAAAAAATGCTTCATTGAATCAAATCACCACAGCTATCTTCTTTTGGAGTTAGTACTCCTTGATATTATTTCTTCCATTTCACCTTTTGTCTTTATTTTTTCGTGTTTTTCTTTCAGGGTTTTATCACCATTACCTCCTACACATTTTTTCTCTCATTTTTCCTTCCCTTATTTCTTCTTCTCATTCCCCTCATTTCTCAGTCAGTGCATCCAGTTTTACAAGCACCTAAAAGAAATGTATGAAAACTGCTCTACTGGCTTCTCTTTCTACAGCACATGGTGCTTCTTTCTCTTTTGTTTTCATTTCACAAAGGAAGAAAACAATGTAGATTACCCACCAGTTCCACTATTACACATCCCCTTCTAATTTTGTTGAGTTGCTATTAAAGTAAGGTTTCTGTGATAGCTGGTTGTCAAACAATTTGAAACTGACTATCAGTATCTTTTTATAGACAGGTTTGAGCAAATTATAAAATTAGATTGCTTGACCTTTCACATCTTTAGTTCTGAATTTTATGGGCTGTGATTTTTTTTCTGACAAATGACTTCCTTGGTTGAGCATGGCTCACTACAGTCCCATTGATTTTCATATTGTGGTGAGTCCTATAATGCACAATTTGTAGACATTTGAATATATCCTGTATTTTTGTGACTGATTGCTTGAAATCTGATTATGTCCCTGCAGAGGTTCATCTATGTATACTAATGCTAAAACCTTCTGGGAGGGGTGATAATGATGCTGGCATCCAGTAAAAGTAATAACACTGTCTAGTTCCTCTCCCTCTTCCTTTGTCCACCCTCTACTTTTTGCATCTTTTGAGAAGATTAACTTCCTTTCCAAACCTGCTCTATAGTGTGCAAGAGGCGAACTTGTTTGGATTTGTGTAGTGAAGACTGATGTCTTCTGCTGGATTGTTTAGCTTGTTTTCTGATGGTAGTAAAATGGTTGCAGTTAGGTATGAAGAGTTAATTTCCTTTTTATCGTCTTAATATCTACATTTTAAAAGTTGTATATGCTCATTTGTAATCCAGTTAGGTTTTGTGCTTTATAGACTTGTTTTATTCCTGGAAATAATTGGTCTTGCAGTTGAAGGAGACTAGAAGACAAAATATTTGTGTCAATGTTTGGATCATCTTCAGAGAAGATTGAGGTCCATGAGAGAGAACAGATTTTTTGATTTTGAAATGTTTTCAATAGGTTATGGTTGGAATGTTTTTAGGATTGGGAGATTATATGGATTGGTTAGCAAAGGACTAATAGACGGGGCAGTGATAATAAGTAAGTGACGGTGGGAAAAGAGAGATACTGGAGATGGAGGAGAAAATGTTTGTTATGATACTATCAAGGGTAGAGTGCTTTCCAGTTTGGAAGTTTGGAGAATAATTGAATGAGACCAAGTTCAGCTAATCTGCAGCATAAAGCCCTAAGAAGTTGAGATTGTCTACAAGAATGACTGTTCCTTTTTTTTTGGGGGGGGTGGGTGGGTATGGAATAGAATGGAAGATAGTAGGATAGGGACTTTTAGCAGCAAATAGAAGGGAAGAATATAGGCTGGGGCAAAGAAGAGAGTTGTTTTTGTTGATGGATACAAGTTGAAAAGTAATCCAGTTTGGCTATGAGGGTGAACTGACACTAGCTTCAGCAATGATAATGGAGTTAAGGCTGTTATTGTGGAGGATTAATGTTCCTCCACCAGGATTCATTCATAAGATTGACAGCTTTGAACATCAAAGTTGAAAACATTGACTACACACGGCTGAAATAAAAAAATGCAAAGGTATGTTGCTATTGGCCTTTTAATATTACTGGATGACCAGCAGTGTGCTGCACAAGATCATGGTACAGCAGCAACTATATTTTTCCTTTTCCCACTGTAGTGCAACCTTGGAGTATGTATATATAAGTAGCAGGGGTGTGGGGAGTGCATTTTTGTGTTTTGACCTTGTCTGGTTGATGTTTTCAGCTTTGATGTTAAAAACTGTCAATCTTCTGAATGTATCCCTCCTCCAGCTGGGGCTTTCCCAGGTCTAGAGTCTCATACATAAGTATAGCCAAGAAGGTGTAAGAAGTTTTGGTCAATGTGTTTAAGTTAAAATTCTGTTATTGCTAAAATCATGCCTCTCAACTTTCAAGAATTTTGCAGAATATCTACTTTTGCCTCATATTTTTGAGTTTACTAGCAAATCATTGAAGACTATACTCACTAAACGAATTGCATTTTAGACTTCATATCCTTTAGAAAATGCACGGCAACTGTTATTCTAGCAATTGTGTAAGTTTATAAGAGCAGTATCTAAATATTGTCCCTAATTTGGATCTTTGCCCCCCCCCCTTTATTTTTGGCTTTGTCTGATATTCTTAAGTGAAGAAGTTCAGTGGTATAAATGTCAAGCTTATGTTGATTTGTGAAGACATTAATGTGGTCTGTTCTGGTTTTGGTGGTGTGAGCATTACGAAAGTCACAAAAAAGCTAGAGAATGGGTATGGTCTGTTTTGGGGAGGGGGATAGTAGGCCCTGTCTTGGATTCAATGTAACCAATTAGAAAACACACTGTTATGACTGTGGTTTGCTGAAGAATGTGCTTGAAGGAGTGAGTTATTAGGTTACATGTGTTTTGGGGTTTTGATAGAAGGTGAATTAGGATGTTGTTTAAGGGAGGAGTGACATGGATATGATTAGGACTTCTTGTGGAGGGATGAAGAATAGTGTAGTACCAGACAGGTAGGGATGGGTGGTGTTGGGTGTTAAGTAGCTGGAAAGGTATGTTCTGAGTGGAGATGTGACTGAAGTGCAGATGGTCTGAGTTGGTGTTTAGGGAGAAATAAGGGAAAGCATAGGAACAGATTTGTTATTTGTAGGCAGAATTACATAGTGATGGGAATACATGCTGCTGTCTGAATGTGTTGAGAAAGCTGAAATTAATGTCTAGTGCAAGTTTAAGGGGATGGGAAGAGAAGACAGAAAGTGAGTGGAGAGATTAAATAAATTGCAGGAAATAGGGGATGGCTGGGGACTTGAACCCAAGAGTCAGGTTGTACATGATCATTCATTTACCAGTTTTCTGGATACAGAAGTAAGTGAGAACAGAGTCAAAGTTAAAAAAAATGCTAACAAAGCTTATGAACAAGTTTGCTTCTGTGAGTAAAATTCACATAGAGAGTATCAGTTTTCCTCTTGCTTATGATATTTACAAGATGAAGAAAAATGTCTCTCAATGCCTTGAACTGCATAATATATCACCATAAACCCTTAGTTTGTTGCTTAGGTCATTAATAGATGGAAGAAATGTGCATTACGTTATGGCAAAAGTGGAAAGGGAGATGGTGCCATTAAATTAAATTCTTTCAGTAACCTTTCCCTTGAAATAATAGCCACAATTACAGACCTTTTTTTTTTTTTGATGCGTGTCCTCCAGACCAGATAAACATAATGAACACCAAAATAGTTAATTTGACACAAGTAAAGAATTTCAAGAAACTGTATAATTATTAGTAATGCTTGAGGATGAAATGAGCCTTGAATAATAGGCTTTTTAAGTAATTCAGGAGCTCTGTCATGCTGAAAATCAAAGTGTGTCATAGCTGAGGACTGCTTTCCTGCAAAAGAAAACCTCAGAGCTTTTCTGCTTATATTTTGGATAATAGGGTTTGCAGGCAATTCAGCACCTGGTTCACATTAAAGACTTGATTGTCTGTTTTAGTGTATGAATGCCTTACTGCATAACGAACCCCCCAGAGTATTTGTACTTGTGACGTGCAAGGGAAAAGTCAGTGCTTCACTATAAAAAATTATAGGGAAAAAAAACAACCCCCCCCTGCAAAAAAGAAATATGTTTTTTTTAAGTTATGCTTTTATAACTGGATTTTTGGAAAAGCTTAACTTAGTTTATGTTTCTGCAATCAAATGTAAGTTAACCAAGTGTAGGCAAGGTTTACTATCCTTAGCCGATCAACTGAAGTTCCCATCTAATTGATCTGATCTTGCAGAAGGTTCCTTAAAGTCAACCAGCCATGAGTCGGATTGTCCATGTTAAGGAAAATCCACCATGTCTTCCCACATGAAGGCTTGCAGCTCATGGTCTGTAGATTAAACAGATGCTTGAGAACTGCTAGAGCTTGAATCTTGAGTGCACGAATATAGTCAGTGGACATTGCCGGATGGCAGCAACATATGTAGTAAAGGCCTTCTTTTTACCCCATATGACACTTGGAAGGCCTGTTCCTAAGAACTGGACCAGATGCAGCGTGCACCTACTCAACAATCATTTACATGTGATACTGCACACAAGCTCTCACCTGAAGCTGGTGGTGGTTGGAGTGGGAGATATCTTTCTATTTAGGATCCATTTGAGTTTTATGAAAAGGAGGATAAGGGCAAATAAAGACAGAAAGTCCTCCTCTCTCCAGAATGACCTCTGCTTTGGAGAAATCCTGATACTTATGAGGTCCTCCATGGAATAATCCCTGGTTTGCATTTATTCTCCCTAGACATTTATGACACTTTGAGTAGGAAAGAAGGACAGAGTGAACTGGGTCATTACTCATGGTAGCTAGCCATGAAGGGTATCATTTTAGTAAACTATAGCTCACAGGCTGTACTGTACAGCCCTAAACAGGAAGGAAGTGAGTTACAAGATCCTATCTGAGTTGGAAGACCCCCTCCCCAGACTAAGCATCCTGTGCTAACTTCTGTGTGGTATCCTTGATCAAGCACTGTACTAAAGCATTTTCCACCTTGCCACGACAAGAAGTCTGAAGAGCTACAGAAGGGTAACAAAATCTCATACTGCCCATTGTGATTTTGAATCATCATCTAGTCATCTCCCCTTCCCATATTCAGGTCTTATCTATTTGCGCAGGAGCTGGAAATGCTATCTTCCTTTCATCAGTGTGGGATGAAGGAGGAAGTGATTAATGTTTTGCCTAAGACTTTAAAAGTGAGATTCCATGTAGCTTACTGCAAGTCTTTCTTTTCTTTTTTTTTTTTTTTGGTCTTCCATTCTGGTTCATTACCTAGCCTTTTTCTACACTGGCTGATTTATTCTCCACTTTAGCCCCAAGATGAGGAGCTCGGGAGGGTGAAATGGAGAGCCAGGGATCATATCCATCTTGCTGTAAGCGTTTTTGAGATTTTTGTGCCTAAAACATCTCCTCAGTTGTTTCATATATGCAGCTACCAAGTTATGGGCCTACAATGCAATCCTAAGTTGTGTTTGTATTTCTGGACATGCACTGATTCTGGCTACAACACTTATATGCTGCAGGGCAAAGCTAGTCACACAACATAGGCCATAGTTCATTACTTGACCTCCAATGAATGCCAGTAGAGCAGCAGACTGACCCATTTTCTTCCTTACAGAAGCAGTAGGTTGGCATGGGGCGCAGACTCTGACACTTTCTCTCAGATAGGCTTCTGCAGCACTTAGATCACTATTTGATCACATGTCATCTGGGTTTTAGTCAGAGATTTATTGCTGTGTGTCTTGGAGCCAGCAATAGCTTGATACAAATTTCATGGTATTAATCATATGGCTAGGTCAGCAGATTCATGCATGTTGCTTATATGAGACTGACTTCTCTGAAGAAGGAGCTGAGAAACTCCATTTTGAACATCACCTTCTGGGGGAGGGGGGGAGGGGGGCAATTCTCTCTGTACAGAATTTTTCAGAATTTTTTAATGACCTCCTGAAGTGCAATCAGTCTCTCTCTACCGTGGAGGATTTTATTTCTTTAAAACCTACCCTTTACCCCATCTACTTTTTCTTCCAGGGACAGCCATCTACAAAAGAGAAAGACACCTTTTCACCAGCCAAAACTGCATTAAATTATCACACAATTTTGCTACCTTCTCTGCCAGCCTAGTCAACTAAGAGGATATCTCTCACATTTCAAATACAAAAGCCTTTACTGTGGTTTATGGTTAACTGTGGAGGTGAAGGTTCTCCATACACCTTAAAGATGTTATAGATGCTGCCCCTCACTGAAAATAAGGACATGGATGTTTGATCCCACCTAATCCCATGTTTGAATGGAGTGGATGTTATCTGTCCCATTCTAACTCTCGGTGACTGTGATTATCAAATTTGGTAAATCATGCATGTTAATCTTGTCCTGTGTTTTAGTAATGCTTATCACATGATCACATTGAGGGGAGCAGCACTTCCTGCACAGGAAAGGAAAATAATGTACTTTGAAATCTCTAGAACTACTTAACAGGATCAGGACTTGTATGTTGAGGTGAAAATGTTTAGGAGGGTACTACAGAACCGTGCATTAAGTATATGTTCATCGGTTCATAGGTTCATAGGTGTGTACTAGGCTAATGGCTCTGGAGCCTTTTCAAACCTAGCCCACAGGATTATCCTGGCATCATGCCACCCGACCTTAGTTCTCAGTGCCTCTGTCGAGTAGAACCACTGGAGTGATTCCAGGGGTGAATTTTCTATTTCCCATCCACTCATCAAGATTTCTCTTGAAAAGGGCCAGTGAGGTGCTCTGCTTGACATGTATGGGAAGTCTATTCCATAGCATAGGCAGTCTCTGGGTTATGAACCTGTCCTTCTAGCATATTCTGTTGATTGTGGTAATGAGGTCAAAGTCTCTGGAGTATGTGTGGAGGGATTGAGATTTCTTTTGATGTAGCATTTCCAACAGAGCTGGGTCAGGCATGGCTTTGTAAGTCAAGCAGAGGTCGCCTCTAAGTAGGTGATATGAGACAGAGAATAGTTGGAGTTTTTTGAGTCTGTCCATATAGGATAATTGTTTAAGGCCTAGGATCCTTTTTGTGAGGTATTTTTGCGGCATCTCCAGTTGTTGCAGGTGTCTAGTGAGGTACATACCAAATGTGGCATTGTTCTCGATGACTAGCCTAATGAGGGAAGAGTAGAGGGAGACAATGACATCTTTCTTCCTGGATGCAAAACCCTGAGTAATGAGATGTGCCCCACAGAAGGACTTTCTAACCACAGTGGCAATGTAGTGGTCAAAAGAGAGGTTGCTGTCAACCTGTGTTCCCAGATCGCTTATAATGCCTTCTGTGTTCAGTGGACTACCATTGATGTGGTAAGTCATGAGAACTGGGTTTTTCCCAAAGGGGATGACGACACATTTTTTGGTATTGAGCTTAAGGCCATGGTTCTGACAGCAGTCGTTGGTCACAGTGAGGCCTTTCTGTAGGATGTCAACATCACTTGGGGAGTTAATAATGGCTCCCAACTTGCAATCATCTGCAAACCTTGTCAGCCAGAGTCCCTTCATGTTGAACTGGACTTCTGAGAAGTAGGTACTAAACAGGAGAGGACCCAGGACTGAGCCCTGTGGGACTCCACTCGTGACTGTTTGGCAGTCTGACTTGGAGTCAGCTACTTTCACACTGTGGGTTCTATCTGTGAACCAGTTTAAAACCCACCTAGTGATATAAGGGTTGATGCCTAGCTTAGTGAGTTTTTCTATGACTCCTGAGTGGGGAATGGTATCAAAGGCCTTGGCCAGATCAAGGAAGTCTGTATGAATCACCTTGCCTTCATCCACAGGTCTGGTGACTGACTCAAAGAAGTTGACTGAGTTTAACAGGCATGCTCTACCCTTCACAAAACCAAACTGTGTGTGATCCAGAGTTTGGAGACTCCCTATATCCTTGTTTATTAGGTCCATGACAAGGTGTTCCATAGCTTTGCATATCAGACTTGTCAGGCTAATGGAGCGATAGTTCCCAGAGTCTGTAGTCACTCCTCCTTTGTGAAGAGGGATGATTATAGCAGTGTGCCATTCATGGGTTCATAGGTTCATTGCTATAGGGCCCTAGGGCCTATATAAGCCTAGCCAAATGGTACCCTGGCTTTTGCCACCCAAGAAAATTATTTTCCTGTGCCCCTGTCAAGCAGAGCCACAAAAGGGATCCCCAGGGTGAATTTCCTATCTCCCATCCAAGCATCAAGATTTTTTTTGAAGAGTGCTAATGAGGAGCTTTGTTTGATATAAATAGTTAGTTTGTTCCAGAGTATGGGAAGTCTCTGGGACAGGAATCTATCCCTCCAGCATGTTCTGTTTATTGTGATGACAAGGTTTAGATCCCTAGAGCATGTAGCTTGGAGGGATTTGGATTTCTTTAAGTGGAGCATGTCCAACAGCTCTGTGTTTGACATAGCTTTGTATGTTAGGCAGAGATCGCCTCTGAGTATGCGATATGCAACAGAGTAATGCTGGAGTTTTTTGAGACGGTCTGCGTAGGGCAGCTGGAGTTTTTTTTAGATGGTCTGTGTAGGGCATCTGTTTGAGGCCTGTAATTCTTTGTGAGGTATTTCTCTGGCCTTTCCAGTTTTTGTAGATGTCTTGTGAGGTGCATACCAAAAAGGGCACTGTACTCTATAATGGGTCTAATGAGTGATGAGTAGAGGGGAACAATGACCTCTTTTTCCTAGATGAGAAACCTTTTGTGATGAGGTGTGCCACGTAGAAGGATTTCTTGACTACTGTCCACCTGTGTCCCAAGGTCTCTTATCACACTTTCGGTGTTAAGAAGACTACCGCCTATGTGGTAGTTCATGGGTACATTGTTTTTACTAAAAGGGATGACAATGCACTTTTTGGCATTGAGCTTGAGGCTATGGCTTTGACACCAGGCATCTGTCTCAGTGAGGCCCTTTAGCAGGATGTCCACATTGTTAGGACTTTTGATTATGGCTTCTAGTTTGCAGTCATCTGCGAACTTTGTTAGCCAAAGACCTTCTGTGTTAGCCTGTACTTCAGAGAAGTAGATACCAAACAGAAGAGGACCTAGGACTGAACCCTGTGGTACTCCACTTGTCACTGGTCTGAAGTTGGATTTATAGTCTGCTACTTTCACAGTGTGGGTTCTGTCAGTGAGACAGTTGGCAACCCATCTTGTGACATAGGGATTTGTACCTTGTTTAGTGAGTTTATCTATAATTCCAGAGTGGGGGATGGTGTTGAAAGCCTTGGCGAGATCTAGATAGGCTGTGGGAACCACCTTACCCTCATCCACAGCTTTGGTGACTGCTTCAAAGAAGTCTATCAGGTTTAGGAGACATGATCTGCCTTTTACAAACCCAAACTGGGTAGGGTCGAGAGTTTGGAGATTACCAATGTCATTGTTTATAAGTTCCATGATGATACACTCCATAGCCTTGCAGATCAGGATCATCAGGCTAATGGGGTGGTAGTTCCTGTGGTCCATGGTGGCTCCCCTTTGTGGAGTGGGATAACCATTGCTGTGCACCATTCAGTGGGCACAAAGCCTGAGGTGAGGCTATGATTGAACATGGTACTTAGGTGGGGTGCCAGTTCATTCTGTAGTTCATGTAGAACACAGCCTGGGATGTTGTCAGGTCCTATGGATGCTGTGTTCTTGGCTTTGGAGAGTGTGTTTTTTACCTGTGCAGCTGTGATTACTTTGCATTCTTCCAGTATAGAGATGGGCCCTTTAGGGGGTGAGAGAGGGGTAAAGTTAGCACTGAACCTATCTGCCAGGATGTTGGCAATATCAGTTGGTTCAAGAATACTGATAAGAACAGAATGTGCATTACATTGAGTACAAACACATTTTGTTTGTATGATGCAAGGCTTGGGTACCAAGGTTAAAGAGGCGTATAGACATTTACAAGGTTTAAGTATTATTAGGAGATACTTCAGACATAGTTCATTTGGACTGATAGGCAGAAAGTCATTGCAGTGCAGTTCTCAGAAGTCTGTTATAGACACTAGAGAGTGAATGCAGAAGTGAGGTCAAATATCCAACATTCCAGAATTTTAATGATATTGTTCAGGAGGAAAGGAATATGAGTACAGAAGCTATGGACATAATTATCAGAATATGAGTGTAGAAATTATCAGCATTGTTATTGGAGGCAGCTATTATCACATTCTGAGTACAGAATTTACGGACAGCATAATGAGTGCAGAAACTACAGACATTAAAATTTGATTTGGTTATTGTTGACATCTACCTCCACTGTACATAATAAAACATTCTTGACCAAACTACAGTGTATGCAGAATCTTATTCTGAAAGATACAAGAATATTTGGCCCATAAAGGAGAGGCTGCCACCTGTTCAGCACAAGTTTGGGTAATTAACAGATAAAGACATTCATTCCAGTCTCATTCCAGTTTCTTCCAGTTATTTCCAGTTCATTCCAGCATTCTACAGTCCTATCAATTCTTACAATGATGAGCCACCATCTTTTAGGGGGACAATATTGCAGTAATTCCCATAACCCCATAGCAACCTTGTATATCTATCAGCAGTCAGACAATGTGTATTTTACAGAGCGGCAGTGTTCCTTCAGAATGTTTCATTAGTGGCATACAATAACAGTAACTTAAAAATCTGGGATTTTTATCTTAACAATTATTAATAGTTCACCCCAGAATACTTCATATATATCTGCTATTTATAAAATTCTCAGGAATTATTTTAGCAAAACAGCTGTTTCTTTTTGGAATTATTCAAGTGAAGTTAATAGACAAGTTTGTTTGTTTGTTTGTGTCTTTTGGCTTTTCCCAGTTAGGGGTCGCCACAGTGGAACTCTGGTCCGCTAATGACTGGTACCTGATTTTTACATGCCAAGTTAACAGCCCTGATGCACAACCTTCAAGGAAGGTATGCCCATTCAGGCATGTCTCCATGCAGAAGACGCTCTAGCTGTGAATCGAACCGGACAGCGTCTTACTGTGAGGCGACAACGCTACCGCAGCACCACCACTGCGGATTAAGTTAATAGACAAGTATTCTCAGAAAAAGATAAAAAACTTTGTTTACAATCATTGAAGGAATCCACATCTTCCCTGTTCTGGCGTATATACACATGGACATTTTTGCATAGATGTTTTTTCACTCAACATAGACTAGCAATAATGTACAAGAAAGATGAAATGAAATGCTGGAGAGATGGACACCCCAATGCTGACTAGATACATATGGTTGTTAATTGCAAAATGATTTCCCCATTTTGGTTAGACTTTAAATATCTTTGTAAGGCTCTATGGAATGACAACTGTACAATTTCTGACAACGTTATTCTTTTCATTGTTCCTGTTCCTGAAGTCATTCATAAAAAACAAACATTTTTACTAGTCTATCCTCTCTATAGCAAGGAAGTCTCAATCTACATCTGTCTTTAAAGTTTAGTTTATTCATATTGTGAAATACATTTGTAAGAATGAGATTGCTACTATAAAAGCAAGGACTAACAACACAACCCATCATTTAATTGCTTGGACAAAATTGTCTAATCTGTTAGGGAAATATTAACTGTTCTATGTATATTGCTTTTTTAGTTGTTATGGACACTGTATATAGTTTATTTGTTTTTTCTTGTTACTATACTGTTAAGTTATTGTGTTATAAAATGAATAAAAACATTTTGGAAAAAAAAAGTCTCAAAAGAACTTCAATAGAGTGGCAGTATTCCTTCAAATTAGAACATTATTTCAGAAAATCTACAGCCAAGTCTCAAAGAACTTCAGACTCTTCAAGATACCAGTATAAAGGGCATTCTTTAGTTAGCAACAATGTATCAGGAAACTTCACCATCTCCAAAGCGGATGACAGACTTTCAAGTTTCCAGGGTGATGTCACAAAGCCAAGGAAATCCTTACAAGAGGGTGTTTAAAACAGCTGCAAGATGTCAGGCCACCTTCTTAAAGCAACTTCAACTTTCCTTATGTGAGCATTCATTTTTGTTAAAAATGCATTTTCTAGCTAAATCAGACAATAAATCTCAGAAAAGTTTAAATATATCAGTAAATGTAAATTGTATAGCTATGTCAAACAGTACTTCTACAGTAAAGGCACCAGTAAATGTGTGGCTTAAAGGTAAAAATCGGGTAAAGCATTCTAAAAAACTGTGTTTCAGAAATGTTCATTTGCATTTCAAATTACTAGTTCAGGAATGTGAAATCTTCCTAGGGTTAAATCACAAATGCAGACTGTGATAAGTAGGGCAATGGACACACTGTCTCATGTTTTGCAGAATGAGTCAGCTTCTATCAGTATGGTTTCAGACTTAAATAACACAAACTCTTGTTTATAATCTTCAGAAATCAGTGTAAATTCTACAGCACATGTAATTCAAAATGCAGAGTTAAGTCACAATATTGCAGATACAGACATTGACACAGTCAATGTACGTAACATGAAGACATTTGTCTTATAGGAAGTTAGATTTGTCACTGTGAAAGGAAACAGTATAGCAGACAGCTTTGTTCTTCTGAGATGGATGGCTGAGTGATATGGGTTTTGATTCAGCTTGCAAATTGGCTTAGGTTGAGGTTTCTGCTTCTGAAATACATGGCTAGAGTAAGATATTGGCCAACTAGAGGTTAGGATTTTTAGGTCCATTTTGTAATACATTTTAAATATGCACAGTTTCATTGCAGCTGTATTATTATATGTACATTTGTCTGTAGCTGGAACATAACTTTAAACCACCAGGTCTTTTTGGACTTGTTGGCTGTTGGTGAAACACCCACCAAGAGGAGAAAACACTGGGAGAAGAAAAGTGCCACTTTTGAGATTTTAAGTATTTTGCTTCAGATTATTTGTTAAGTTTTTCTGCATTGCCACCTACTTTTGAGCATTTTCTGGCTTGTTAAACTTGATTTCTGTCTTGGTAACTAATTTTAGAACACAACCTAGAGCTGATTACTGAATTTCCTGCCTGCACTTATTAAAATAGTTTTTTTCTTAAAACTTGCATTTTATCTGTTTCTGGCCTAGCACTCAAGTGTGGGGTCATTTACTGCACCGTTATAACTTGTTGATACTTGTGAACCTCTGCTTTCCTTAAAAAAACAAAAAAAAACCCCAAAAAATCTTGCTTTTTTCCCACTTTTCTGAGATTTAAAAAAGTTCAGTTACAGATTTGCTGTTCTGAACTGTTTGTAAGTTTCTTGGAGGCCATTGTTTGCATGGGCTAAAGAGAAGTCTCTGTGTTCATCAGTGGCAGTGATAAACATTGAGCAGCCTGCCTGCCTTTGTGGGAGTGGTTACTGCCTTGAAACTGTAGTTTTATTGGCCATTTTGGGTCAGTTCCTAACTCCTTGATCTCCCTCTCTTAAAACCCGATTGCCTCATGGTTTTGGCATCTTTTCGGACTTGTTGGCTGTTGGTGAAGCACCCACCAAGAGGAGAAAACACTGAGAGAAGAAAGGAGCCACTTTTGAGATTTTAAGTGTTTTGCTTCAGAATATTTGTTAGATTTTTCTGCATTGCCACCTACTTTAGAGCATTTTCTGGCTTGTTAAACTTGATTTCTGTGTTGGTAACTGTATTTAGAACACAACCTAGAGCTGATTACTGAATTTCCTGCCTGCACTTATTTTTAAAATCGTTTTTTTCTTAAAACTTGCATTTTATCTGTCTCTGGCCTAGCACTCAAGTGTGGGGTCATTTACTGCACTGTTCTAACTTGTTGATACTTGTGAACCTCTGCTTTCCTTAAAAAAACAAAAAAACCCCCCCAAAAAATCTTGCTTTTTTCCCACTTTTTTGAGATTTAAAAAAGTTCAGTTACAGATTTGCTGTTCTGAACTGTTTGTAAGTTTCTTGGAGGCCATTGTTTGCTTGGGCTAAAGGGAAGTCTCTGTGTTCATCAGTGGCAGTGATAGACATTGAGCAGCCTGCCTGACCCTGTGGGAGTGGTTACTGCCTTGAAACTGTAGTTTTATTGGCCATTTTGGGTCAGTTCCTAACTCCTTGATCTCCCTCTCTTAAAACCCGATTGCCTAGTGGTTTTGGCATCTTTTTGGACTTGTTGGCTATTCGTGAAGCACCCACCAAGAGGAGAAAATGCTGAGAGAAGAAAGGAGCCACTTTTGAGATTTTAAGTATTTTGCTTCAGGTTATTAAGTTTTTCTGCATTGCCGCCTACTTTTGAGCATTTTCTGGCTTGTTAAACTTGATTTCTGTGTTGGTAACTGTATTTAGAACACAACCTAATGCTGATTACTGAATTTCCTGCCTGCACTTATTTTTAAAATCATTTTTTTCCTAAAACTTGCATTTTATCTGTCTCTGGCCTAGCACTCAAGTGTGGGGTCATTTTCTGCACTGTTCTAACTTGTTGATACTTGTGAACCTCTGCTTTCCTTAAAAAAAAACAAAAAAAAAATCTTGCTTTTTTTCCACTTTTCTGAGATTTAAAAAAGTTCAGTTACAGATTTGCTGTTCTGAACTGTTTGTAAGTTTCTTGGAGGCCATTGTTTGCTTGGGCTAAAGGGAAGTCTCTGTGTTCATCAGTGGCAGTGATAAACATTGAGCAGCCTGCCTGCTCTTGTGGGAGTGGTTACTGCCTTGAAACTGTAGTTTTATTGGCCATTTTGGGTCAATTCCTAACTCCTTGATCTCCCTCTCTTAAAACCCGACT
This sequence comes from Protopterus annectens, assembly GCF_019279795.1. Taxonomy (NCBI): domain Eukaryota; kingdom Metazoa; phylum Chordata; order Ceratodontiformes; family Protopteridae; genus Protopterus; species Protopterus annectens. The sequence goes on along the minus strand of NC_056731.1, from coordinate 1,685,277,898 downwards.
GCCTCATGGTTTTGGCATCTTTTTGGACTTGTTGGCTGTTGTTGAAGCACCCACCAAGAGGAGAAAACACTGAGAGAAGAAAGGAGCCACTTTTGAGATTTTAAGTATTTTGCTTCAGATTATTTGTTAAGTTTTTCTGCATTGCCACCTACTTTTGAGCATTTTCTGCCTTGTTAAACTTGATTTCTGTGTTGGTAACTGTATTTAGAACACAACCTAATGCTGATTACTGAATTTCCTGCCTGCACTTATTTTTAAAATCGTTTTTTTCTTAAAACTTGCATTTTATCTGTCTCTGGCCTAGCACTCAAGTGTGGGGTCATTTACTGCACTGTTCTAACTTGTTGATACTTGTGAGCCTCTGCTTTCCTTAAAAAAAACAAAAAAATCTTGCTTTTTTCCCACTTTTCTGAGATTTAAAAAAGTTCAGTTACAGATTTGCTGTTCTGAACTGTTTGTAAGTTTCTTGGAGGCCATTGTTTGCTTGGGCTAAAGGGAAGTCTCTGTGTTCATCAGTGGCTGTGATAAACATTGAGCAGCCTGCCTGTCCCTGTGGGAGTGGTTACTGCCTTGAAACTGTAGTTTTATTGGTCATTTTGGGTCAGTTCCTAACTCCTTGATCTCCCTCTCTTAAAACCCGATTGCCTTGTGGTTTTGGCATGTTTTTGGACTTGTTGGCTGTTGGTGAAGCACCCACCAAGAGGAGAAAACACAGAGAGAAGAAAGGAGCCACTTTTGAGATTTTAAGTATTTTGCTTCAGATTATTTGTTAAGTTTTTCTGCATTGCCACCTACTTTTGAGCATTTTCTGGCTTGTTAAACTTGATTTCTGTGTTGGTAACTGTATTTTGAACACAACCTAGAGCTGATTACTGAATTTCCTGCCTGCACTTATTTTTAAAATATTTTTTTTCTTAAAACTTGCATTTTATCTGTCTCTGGCCTAGCACTCAAGTGTGGGGTCATTTACTGCACTGTTCTAACTTGTTGATACTTGTGAGCCTCTGCTTTCCTTAAAAAAAACAAAAAATCTTGCTTTTTTCCCACTTTTCTGAGATTTAAAAAAGTTCAGTTACAGATTTGCTGTTCTGAACTGTTTGTAAGTTTCTTGGAGGCCATTGTTTGCTTGGGCTAAAGGGAAGTCTCTGTGTTCATCAGTGGCTATGATAAACATTGAGCAGCCTGCCTGCCCCTGTGGGAGTGGTTACTGACTTGAAACTGTAGTTTAATTGGCCATTTTGGGACAGTTCCTAACTCCTTGATCTCCCGCTCTTAAAACCCGATTGCCTAGTGGTTTTGGCATCTTTTTGGACTTGTTGGCTGTTCATGAAGCACCCATCAAGAGGAGAAAATGCTGAGAGAAGAAAGGAGCCACTTTTGATATTTTAAGTATTTTGCTTCAGATTATTAAGTTTTTCTGCATTGCCGCCTATGTTTGAGCATTTTCTGGCTTGTTAAACTTGATTTCTGTGTTGACAACTGTATTTAGAACACAACCTAATGCTGATTACTGAATTTCCTGCCTGCACTTATTTTTAAAATCATTTTTTTCTTAAAACTTGCATTTTATCTATCTCTGGCCTAGCACTCAAGTGTGGGGTCATTTACTGCACTGTTCTAACTTGATGATACTTGTGAACCTCTGCTTTCCTCAAAAAAAAAAAAAAAAAAAAAAAAAAAAAATCTTGCTTTTTTCCCAGTTTTCTGAGATTTAAAAAAGTTCAGTTACAGATTTGCTGTTCTGAACTGTTTGTAAGTTTCTTGGAGGCCATTGTTTGCTTGGGTTAAAGGGAAGTCTCTGTGTTCATCAGTGGCAGTGATAAACATTGAGCAGCCTGCCTGCCCTTGTGGGAGTGATTACTGCCTTGAAACTTGTTGATACTTGTGAACCTCTGCTTTCCTTAAAAAAAAAAAAAAAAAAAAAATCTTGCTTTTTTCCCAGTTTTCTGAGATTTAAAAAAGTTCAGTTACAGATTTGCTGTTCTGAACTGTTTGTAAGTTTCTTGGAGGCCATTGTTTGCTTGGGGTAAAGGGAAGTCTCTGTGTTCATCAGTGGCAGTGATAAACATTGAGCAGCCTGCCTGCCCTTGTGGGAGTGATTACTGCCTTGAAACTGTAGTTTTATTGGCCATTTTGGGTCAATTCCTAACTCCTTGATCTCCCTCTCTTAAAACCCGATTGCCTCGTGGTTTTGGCATCTTTTTGGACTTGTTGGCTGCTGGTGAAGCACCCACCAAGAGGAGAAAACACTGAGAGAAGAAAGGAGCCACTTTTGAGATTTTAAGTATTTTGCTTCAGATTATTTGTTAAGTTTTTCTGCATTGCCACCTACTTTTGAGCATGTTCAGGCTTGTTAAACTTGATTTCTGTGTTGGTAACTGTATTTAGAACACAACCTAGAGCTGATTACTGAATTTCCTGCCTGCACTTATTTTTAAAATCATTTTTTTCTTAAAACTTGCATTTTATCTGTCTCTGGCCTAGCACTCAAGTGTGGGGTCATTTACTGCAGTGTTCTAACTTGTTGATACTTGTGAGCCTCTGCTTTCCTTAAAAAAGAAAACAATTTTGCTTTTTTCTCACTTTTCTGAGATTTAAAAAAGTTCAGTTACAGATTTGCTGTTCTGAACTGTTTGTAAGTTTCTTGGAGGCCATTGTTTGCTTGGGCTAAAGGGAAGTCTCTGTGTTCATCAGTGGCAGTGATAAACATTAAGCAGCCTGCCTGCCCCTGTGGGAGTGGTTACTGCCTTGAAACTGTAGTTTTATTGGCCATTTTGGGTCAGTTCCTAACTCCTTGATCTCCCTCTCTTAAAACCCGATTGCCTAGTGGTTTTGGCATCTTTTTGGACTTGTTGGCTGTTGGTGAAGCACCCACCAAGAGGAGAAAATGCTGAGAGAAGAAAGGAGCCACTTTTGAGATTTTAAGTATTTTGCTTCAGATTATTTGTTAAGTTTTTCTGCATTGCCGCCTACTTTTGAGCATTTTCTGGCTTGGCTTGTTAAACTTGATTTCTGTGTTGGTAACTGTATTTAGAACACAACCTAGAGCTGATTACTGAATTTCCTGCCTGCACTTATTTTTAAAATTGTTTTTTTCTTAAAACTTGCATTTTATCTGTCTCTGACCTAACACTCAAGTGTGGGGTCATTTACTGCACTGTTCTAACTTGTTGATACTTGTGAACCTCTGCTTTCCTTAAAAAAACAAACAAAAAAAAAAAAAAAATCTTGCTTTTTTCCCACTTTTCTGAGATTTAAAAAAGTTCAGTTACAGATTTGCTGTTCTGAACTGTTTGCAAGTTTCTTGGAGGCCATTGTTTGCTTGGGCTAAAGGGAAGTCTCTGTGTTCATCAGTGGCAGTGATAAACATTGAGCAGCCTGCCTGCCCCTGTGGGAGTGGTTACTGCCTTGAAACTGTAGTTTTATTGGCCATTTTGGGTCAATTCCTAACTCCTTGATCTCTCTCTCTTAAAACCCTCTTTTGCGCAGTTTTGCGTGTTTTTGCGCATAGTGCAACATCGGGCAGTGCCACCTAATTGGGTTTAAACTTTTCATGGCTCCACAAAGTCTGCTCTTCACTTTTTCCCTTAGAACTGCTCTATCTTTCAAATTAAACACCATATTCTCATTCTAAGGCCCCCTCACTGGTCCAAATAAGTAATTTTACAAGTTAGCACTAATAAACCATAAGCACTACTTACTCTTATACTCTCTACGATTACCTTGTCCCCTATTGGTCCATTTTAATTCAGTTCCCTATATTACTCTAGCATGTCCAAAGGTCAGTCAATGGTTTCCTCTCCAGTCCAGCTGGTGAATCTGGGAATTTTGAGGCAATGTTACAACTGTCTCATGTACACGGACAACCCTCTCCTCCTCCAAACAGGTTCAAATATATGTGAGAGATGCAACCATATAGCCAAACTGGAGGCTGAGCTCTCTCATCTCAAAACTGGTGTAACCAGTCAGGAGGAGAAGGTAACCTCACACAACACAATTCCAGTATCACATAGTCCCACCACAACAGCGAACCAAACACATAAAAACACAAAAACATACTCGGAGGCTCTAAATAAAAATCTACCTAAGCAACAGAGACCTCCAAAGCAGACATCCAAGCAAACGCTACCCCAAAACAAAGCACGTACAACACATAGCACACAAAGTCAGTGTGCCAAGCAGTCACAACCCTTAAGGCTGAATAACACACCTGATACTCTTGTAATAGGTGACTCTATTGTCAGACACACTGACGTCCCACTCACCAGGCTGAATAAAGAGAAGGTCACATTCAGCTGCCTGTTGGGCACTAGGATCTGCCACATAATGCAAGCAGTCAGGTCACTCCAAAGCAAATACAAATACGACTCAGTCATTGTACATGCTGGCGTGAATGACCTGAGACGTACCTCCCTCGACTACATGAAAAGAGACATAGAGGAGCTCTCTGATCATGTAGCCCAGGCTGGTATGACCCTGACCTTGAGCAGCATCTTACCCACACCTAGAATGATGCCACAGTATAAAGACAAAATGATCGATTTTAACAATTGGCTAAAATTTTGGTGTCATTCAAAGGGGGTCCAGTGTCTGTCAGCCTGGGAAGACATGCTCGACAAGCGACGTTGCTTCACTAGGGACAGCTTGCACCTGTCACCCCTGGGCTTTCGGATATTGGCAAAGGCTCTTGCCACCCCCATAGTGCCTTTTTTAGGCAAGGCTCAAAAGTCAAACTCACCTCCATAGACAGCACAAGGAACAAGAATCTAAGGGTAATGCTGCTAAACGCCAGAAGTCTTAACCTCAAGATGCATGCACTCGAAGCTCTCCTCAGTATGGAGAACATCGATATCTGTGCAGTGACAGAAACCTGGTTCAAGGCTCCAGAGAGCACCCCAGCACTACCAGGTTATACCTCATATCATGCTTTTCGGTCCCAAAAACCGGACCGAACCACAAAAGGAGGGGGAGTTTCCATATTTATCAAGGATATCCACACCTCCAGGTTAGTGGCATTGCATCAAGTATCGGAGACCATCCATGTGCAACTGACAGTGGGCAAGACTGCTTTTCAGTTTATAGCATCCTACAGACCACCCTCTCAAAGTCAGGAATCCCACTCGGTTTTCCTGAAAACATTGGAGAACATGAAGATCTCTCTGAACACCATTATATTGGGTGACTTCAACTACCCAAACATAGACTGGGAGCATTACTCAAGCCCCAGCACCTTAGCCCAAAGGTTCCTGGAATTTATAAACTCAAATGCTATGGAACAACTAGTCACCACTCCCACAAGAGGGGAAAACATACTAGACCTGATCATTACCAACATGGGGACTCTATGCTCCATATCAGAAGTATATCCCTCATTGGTAAGATCAGACCATAAATTAATTTCACTGGATATCCACATCCCGACCCCACCCCCAGCGCAGAAAACCACAGTGAAAAACTTCTCAAAAGCGAACTTCACACTTCTCAAAACTGAAGTGGAATCCTTTAAGGCCCCAGGGCCAGTGGAAACTACGGCCCAAACTGCAGAATCCTATATAAACGCATTCTACGGACATCTCCAGGAATGCATGGATCATGCTATCCCAAACAAAATCAAGACCCAATCATCCAAAGGCAGGCGTCCAGTCTGGTGGACCCCAGCCATAAATAAACTGTACAACAGCAGGAGGAAGCTACTACATGATAGAGCAAAATCCCTAAAAGGGAAGGCATCTCTGATCAGTACTAGCAAAAAATTATGATCCCTCATAAAATCCTCCAAGGCCAGCTTCGAGAGAAAAATTGCACAGGACACTAAAGACAATCATAAGGCTTTTTTCAGTTATGTTAGGAACCTGGGATGCAACTCACAGACTTGTTCTGAGTTGATTCTAAGCGACAAAAAATACACTGAACCCACAGACATCGCTGATATTCTGACAGACAGGTTCAGTGCAAACTTCTCCACCCCCTCCCCCCAAAAGAGCAAGTATCTATCCCGGCAGAGTGCAGCCTCCCAAACATCTCTGATGCTCAGGTGAAGGCCGCCCTCTCCAAAGCAAAAAAAACCCACTGCTTCCATGGGACCAGATTGCGTCCCGGGTTGCGTCCTACATGAACTCCAAGAAGAACTAATCCCTCAAGTAAAACTGCTGTACAATCTCAGCCTCACTACAGGATATATGCCCAAAGAATGGTGTACAGCAACAGTGGTCCCACTCCACAAAGGTGGCACCTCTGCGGACTCTGGAAACTATCGCCCCATAAGCCTGACTAGCCTAGTCTGCAAGGCTATGGAGAGGATCATCATGGAACTCATAAACAAAGACATTGGGGACCTACAGACACTAGATCCTACCCAATTTGGCTTCGTCAAGGGCAGATCCTGCCTTTTGAACCTGGTCGACTTCTTCGAAACAGTCACCAAGGCCATAGATGAAGGGAAGGTAGTCCACACAGCCTATCTGGACCTCGCAAAGGCATTTGACACAATACCCCACTCAGGCATCATAGATAAGCTATCCAGCCTAAATATACACCCCTATGTCACAAGATGGGTCACAAACTGGCTCAAAGACAGAACCCACAGAGTTGGTATGTAGAAGGTCTTTCTAACCACTTTGGCAATGTGGTTGGCAAAGGAGAGATTGCTATCAACCTTGGTCCCCAGATCCCTAATTACTTTCTCTGTACTTAATGGGTTACCACCTATGTGGTAATTTGTGGGCACATTGTTTTTGCCAAAGGGTATGACTATACACTTTTTGGCATTTAGCTTTAGACCCTGGCACCAGTTATCCGTCTCTGCAAGACCTTTTTGAAGGATGTTTGTGTCAGCTGAAAAGTCGATTATGGCACCCAGTTTGCAGGCATCTGCGAACTTGGTGAGCCATAGTCCTCCCACATTGGCCTGTACCTCAGAAAAGTAAATACTGAACAAGAGAGGTCCCAGGACAGAACCTTGTGGGACACCACTTGTGACCGGTTTCGAGTCTGACATGGCTCCAGCATGGCGTCCCACAAGGTTCTGTCCTGGGACCTCTCTTGTTCAGTATTTACTTTTCTGAGGTACAGGCCAATGTGGGAGGACTATGGCTCACCAAGTTTGCAGATGACTGCAAACTGGGTGCCATAATCGACTCTCCAGCTGACATAAACATCCTTCAAAAAGGTCTTGCAGAGACGGATAACTGGTGCCATGGTCTAAAGCTAAATGCCAAAAAGTGTATAGTCATACCCTTTGGCAAAAACAATGTGCCCACAAATTACCACATAGGTGGTAACCCATTAAGTACAGAGAAAGTAATTAGGGATCTGGGGACCCAAGTTGATAGCAATCTCTCCTTTGACAACCACATTGCCAAAGTGGTTAGAAAGACCTTCTACATAGCCCACCTCATCATGAAAGGATTCACATCTAGATCAAGAGAGGTAATCGTGCCCCTTTATTCATCCCTCATCAGGCCCATCATAGAATACAATGCCTCCTTTGGGATGTACTTTACCTGACACCTGCAGCAATTAGAAAGACCCCAAAAGTACCTCACCAGGAGGATCAAGGGACTCAAACAGATGCCATATGCTGCTTGGTTAAAAAAACTCCAGCTCTACTCAGTTGCATACCGCCTACTTCGAGGCGATCTATGCCTGACATATAAAGCTAACCCAGAATTAATGGACATGCTCCACCTCAGTAAATCTAAATCCCTCAGAGCATTGCGCTCGAGGGACTTGAACCTCAGCACAGAAATAAATAGAACATGCTGGAGGGACAGATTCATAACCCAGAGGCTCCCTTTGCTCTGGAATATAATTCCAATTCATGTTAGGCAGAGCACTTCACTGACTCTCTTCAAGAAGAATCTTGATGAGTGGATGGGGGATCGTAGGTTTGTCCCGGGGATTACTTCCGTGTCACTATTAGACAGAGGCACAGTAAACTAAACTTTAAAAAGGGCACAGTATACTCAAATCAAGGGGTGGCATAAGCCAAACACAATCGGGCTAGGCTTATAAATGCCCCAGGGCAGATAGCCCTAGTATGAACCTATGAACCTATAAAAAATATTGTAAAAGTCCTCCCATGTTTTATGTGGTTTCTTAATTACAAACATATCTCATTTTACGGCTAATTACGATACTGTAATCTCACTTCCTATAGTCTTAATGCTGGGAAAATCTGCTGCAATGAGTCAATCAAAAAAAAATGTTCAGAAATGGTCAGACTTACTTATCAAGTAGGTTTTTTATTTTACAGCTATACCTAAATCAGACATATTGCAGGCCATCCAGAAAAACTGCTCTATCTTTAGTTAGCTATTATGACAGTCTATTCCCATATAAAGTCACTCTGTTTTTAATTTCTCCAAGTCTTTTGGGTTTCTAACACCATGATGGGAATGGACCCCATGCCTAAGTCAAAGTATTACTAAAGTTTATGAAATTAGTATTGTTTCAATCTTTGATGTTAGCCATAACTGCTCTTTGCAGCACCTGCAATGTGCCCAGAACTGACTCCTACAAATAATACAGAGTTACATGTATCAGTAACATATCTAAATATGACTGTAAATTCGTTTTTATGAGATCCATTTAGTGGAACTGTCAGGGTATCCTTCTTTGACATTGCCCTCATTTTTGCCTGTAAATCCTGGTATTTTGTGACTTTGTGTCTTTCAGTCACTGGGCATAGCAATTTCACTTTTGTCTTTTTCATGGACTACTATGTCTGGTTTTCTCGCAGCTATATTTTTGAACTGTTGGTAATGGGTGATCCCATGTGATATAAACTATCACTTTTTGTAAAGCTTTGTGGCTCATGTTTCCATTGCTTCTCAGCTATTTCGATATTATGATGTTTGCACAATACCCAATGCAACAATCTTGCCACATTATTATGCCTTTCAGTACACAATCATTCTGCCATTAGTGTATCACAACCAGCAATAAGATGTGTGATTATTTATTTCCAATTATGTTTTATATGTTTCTCCTACATGTTCAATGGACTTTGTAAACCAATGTATCCTGGGCCATTAGTATTAACCTTTCATATTTTGGTTTAAATGCACCTCTCTTTGACCATTCCTGCATCAGATCCTGATCAACATGAGGTTGTTCCATGAGTTATCTATACTTGCAACTATATTTATTGCATTTTCCACATTTCTTGCCTTCACGTCTGATATCATGTTCTTTCTTTTGTTTTTTTTTTTGTTTGTTTTTATTTTTGGCACATTCAGTTGCTGCCTGATTTTATCTACTTCTGGTCTGATTTTCATTCCCACTTGATACCGATATGCATTGGCTAAACTAAGCAGGGAAGTCACCTTAGGCTTATTCTCCTAATGTTTTAAAACTTTTACTATGTTTGGGTTTTGTGAGGTCAGCAGATATATCTACAGTCATACAATTGCAGATCTATACATGTAATCAATTTTGAGGAGGCCCATATCACCTTCACAACAGAGAATATATAATCTTGGTATACACTGATTTTTATCAATAATTTGTTAATTATGAAGCATTTTTCTTGTTTTCCTGTCCAGCTGATTTAATATCTTTGTTCCTTGATGTCAGAGCTGTTTTTCAATATTAATTTTAGTCTTAAAATATTCCTTACAAAGTTTTATTCAAATTTGTTCATGTTTTATTGTTGACCACTTGTAGTTATGCTTTCAGTTCTTCATGTGATAAACTATATAGTTTTAAATCATTCACAAAAAGAAGATGAGCAGTCTTTACACTTTGCTGTTTTCTGGGAACCAAATTGTAGCTATGACCAAATCTGTTAAGTAGAAGGCTTATGGATTAAGGGCAAGACAAAATAACAGTGGTGATAGTCACCCTGGAATATCCCCTTTTAAATTTATATCCCTGGAATAATAATTTGCCCTTTTTCATGGCTTAAATGCAAAGTGGTTTACCACTGTTTCATTGTCAGTGTAATGTAATTGATCAGTGCAGGGTGTATCTTGTACATTTGTAAGCACTTATCCATAAATGTGGGATGCTGTCAAATAATATTCTATCCATGGTATACTTTGATTCTTTACTTTTTATAGTTTTCCAGTATGACTTTAACAACTATGATCTTTTGTTCCATATGACTTTCATTTGTTACCTTTTTGTTCTACTGCCATGACTGAATTTTCTTCTAAATTACAAAATTTCTAAATTACTATAAACTCTATCGGCATCATTTCTAGTGTATAATTTATACATCATCAAAAGTCAAATTATTGGTCTATAGGTTCACTCCTATTATTAACCAGGTTGGTATATTTTCAGGGTGGCATATAAATTATTCTTACTCATGGCTAAATCTTTATGTAAAGAGGTTAATACTTTTAGTCAGATGTTATGTATTGCATTTGGGCCTGCGGTTTTCCATTTAGGAGCTTTTCTTAAATTTGTTTCAATTCTTCTTGCCGTTACTTCATCCCATTTCATATCTTGTACATTTGAACTTCTTATTTTTTCTTTTACTTCTATCCATTCATCATCTTTGTTATGTTCCACATGATCTGCAGAGATATTTTGCCAAAATGTGTCTATTTCTTCTTCTTTTTTTATGGTGTTTCAATTCATTTTGCTTTATTTCTCAATTCTCTATAAAACTTTTTTTTGGGTCATTAATAAATTGCTTATTTTGTACTTTTCCTTTATATTTATCTTCTATTTTTTTGCCTGTATTGATATCTTTAATGTATTAGTTGCAGTAGTATAAGATAGATCTTGATTGTCTATTGTGCATTGCTTTTATCATGTCTATCTTTCTGAGTACTTTTGTTGCTCTGTTCCCTCTTCTGTACTCTTCTAACAATGACACTTGTCTTAATTGATTTATAGTTTTCTCTATTCGATACTTACATGATGAAGTGTTTGTGTGGTCTGCATTGCTCTGAGTATCACTCATCTCTGCATTTAAATTTGATTTGAAGCTATTTATTTAAGGTTTTATCACTTCTATTTTGTATCTTATTATATTGCTACATTTGTTTTGTTTTAAGTTTTCTGTTCTGTTGGAGTTTTAAGAGTTCTTGGCTATGGTCAGTTAAAAAGGGTACCAAAGAATTCCTTTGCAAACTGTGAATAGCATCATTTAAGTAGTGGGAGGAGCTGAGAGACAGCATTGCCCTTTTCTTTAGAAATATCTATAGTTAGCTGAAGTGTTTGGTGGTCTGCATTGCTCTCTGCATTTAATTTTGATTTAAAGCTCTTTATTTAAGGTTTGATCACTTCTATTTTGTATCTTATTTTAGTATTACATTTGTTTTGTTTTAAGTTTTCTGTTCTATTGGAGTTTTAAGAGTTCCTCCTCTCATCTGCCCAATCCTTGTTGTGTTCTTAAATTTGGTGGCTTTTGAGTTGCCCACCCCTACTATAAATCTCATTTTGGACACTCCTTCCAGTCCCATCTCATCGGCTTATTCTACTGAGTAGAGAGAGATCATTTGGGAAGGCCCACCCCTCTTAGTTTCTCAACCTTAAATGATTGTGTTTCATCCCTTCCCACTTAACCTACCTAAAGGAAACAAAAAGAAATTGCACTTTATTCATCTGCTTTTACTGTATTTGTGTTTCTTCCTATTTTATTACTTTATTTTGCTTTTGCTGCCTGTTCTTAAAAGTACTCAATTACATTTTTTTCTGCTGCATTTATTACTGCTTGTTAGTCGCCTGATTAAATTGGAGCTATTATTCTAAGCCTTTTGGTTTAAGCACTTGGGCTTCGGGCCAGTTGTTTTACATTAGGAAGATTTGTGGTCTGCACTCTTGTGGCAGGAGAGGTAGCTTGCATCCTTCTAAGTTGGGAGTTGAAGGCTTAGTGTCTGTTATTCTAAAAAGTGCCTTAGTTCTGGTTTAAGCACTTGGTCTTCAGGACTGTTATTTTACAATAAGAAGGTTTGTGGTCTGCACTCTTGTGGGAGGAGAGGGTAGATTCTGCCCTTCTGATCTGTGAATTGCTGGTTAAAGGCTTATTGTGCTTGCTTATTTGAACTGTTTCTTTCTGAAATTGATGTGGCTTGTTTACTGTAGCATAGACTAGATTCAGACCTGCTGATTCTAGCTTTGTTTGTATAACTTGAGCACTAATCCAGGCCATGTATTTTTGGAGAAGGTTCCCCTGCACCCTAATAGCAGGAGTGTGCAGTTTGAACTTTTCTGATTGAAGACTGCTGAAACAGAGCTCCGTTTTGAGCTTTTTTATTGGTTAATTGATTAATTAGTTTAAATCAGTTTGCTTTTGTTTGCTGCTGTTATATTTAAGTGTGTATCTGTTCTCCTGTGTTAAACTAACCTAAATAGAGTTTAAATATCTTTATCATAGTCTTGTTACAGGTTTTACTGTATTCAGAGCTGTTTGTGTGAGCCCTGTGTTTCCTGCTATGCCATCTTGCGTTGGCCATGGCCTACACTTAGTGGGATTAAGTGAACTGGTTCAAACTGGTCTGGCATAGGGTGTTTTGCTAAGAGCTCAAGGGCAAGGGTTGATTGGTCAATTCCATTGTTTCTATTTTATTTTCATTTTTGTGGTATTTAAACCCAGCATTTGCATGGGTTTATGCTTGTTTGCCCATTGCACACCACCACCGTGCTGTTTTAATCCTTTGCAATGTATCTCAGTTGCATTTTTTTCCTTACCAGCACCCCTGTGTGAGTGAGGCCCTTGCCTGCAGCTACTGTATTGATTTTTATCTAGATCTACTCACACCTATAGGTACTCCCCTCAGATAGTACCCACTCTACTGTCCCTGACCTTTATTCCACAGATTCTGATAACCATGGACAGACAATTTCCTGTGGTTTCTCCTGCTAGTCTTTTTGATATGGGCATCCTGAGATAGTGTACCAACTACCGTATGTACACAGACAACCATCTACTACTGCCACCTAGGAACACATTATGTGAAATATGCAATCACATTAAGAACCTAGAAACCTTCCTGTCTCAGTCACAAGCCAGTACATCTGGCACTGAGATGATTGTCTGCACAAACACTATAAACACCACACCTCTAATACCACCCATATCTGTACAACACACTCCTACATATGTGGGGGTTCTCAACAAAAACATACCTAAACAAAAGAGACATCAGAAGCAAAAACATGCATGCACATCACAACCCACAGCACCAAGCATCACTCATAGTATACACATCTGTGTCTCACAGCCTCTAAGGCCCAACTAGAACCCCAACATACTAGTCACAGGAGACTCTATCATGAGACACACAGATGTTCCCCTCACCAGTCTAGACAAGGAGAAAGTCATAGTAAGTTGCTTGTCAGGTGCTAGAATCTGCCATATCACAGATGCACTCAAGTCTCTTAACAACTGGTACTGTTATGAACCTGTCATAGTCCATGTTGGTGTGAATGACTTGAAATGTACCTATCTGGACTATATGAACAGAGACATGATTGAGCTCACTGATTATGTGACCCAGGGTGGTATGTCCCTAGCCTTAAGCAGCATCTTACCATCACCCAGAATGATACCTCAATGCAAACAGAAAATGATTGACTTTAACATTTGGCTAAGTTTCTGGTATCTTTCCAAGGGGATCCAGTACCTGACAGCCTGGGAAGACATGATTGACAGACCACAATGCTTTGCCAGAGATGGCCTTCATCTGTCTTCCCTGGGCTTTAGGCTTCTGGAAAAGGCTCTTACCTCCTTCATAGTGCTTTTTTAGGCAAAGTCATGAGCACAAAATTACTAACATGAAAAATTCTTATGAATGAAATTTAAAGGAGTCTTAGCATGAAACTGCACTCATTGCAAGCATTCTTTACCCTGGAGGATGCTGATATTTGTGCAGTCACTGAAACCTGAAACCTAGTTCAAAGCTGAGAAGAGAACCCCAAACTTACCAGGTTACTCATCTTACCATACTTTCAGACTCCAAATGAAAAGCTACAAAGCCAAAGGAGGTGGAGTTTCAATATTTATCAAAGACATATACACCTCCAGGCTGGTCAAATGTTATGATGCACAGGAGACACTCCAAGTGCAGTTAACTGTTGACAAAACACCTATTCAAATCATAGCTAGCTACAGACCCCCAACAATGATTCAGGACGTCCACTCCACCTATCTGGACTTATTTGAATCCATCAAGATTCAATCCTCTACTCTGATCCTGGGTATTTATTTTCAAGATTCAACCCTCTACTTTGATCCTGGGTGATTTTAACTACCCAACCATAGAGTGGAGGACCTATTCTAGCCAAAACGTGAATGCCCAGAGATTCTTCAACTTCATCAATGCCAATGCATTAGATCAGCTGGTTGACACCTCTATGAGAGGTGACAATATTCTGGACTTGGTCCTAAGCAACATTAGTAGCCACTGTAGCATTCCTACAGTGTCATCCTCTTTGGTAAGATCCGAACATAAAGCAATCACTTTTGAAGTCACCATCTCCCCTGATGCCCCCCTTGTCAGGGTCAAATGAAAAAACTTTTCCAAAGCTGACTACAATCTCCTCAGAGCAGGTATAAACAGCTTCACAGCCATCATCCCTTCAGTTGGAACTAGCACTAATGTTCAAAGCCATACCAAAAAACTATATGAGCACCTTCATAGCTGTATGGACTTAGCAATACCTGACAAGACCAAATCATCTTCCTCAAGGAAGGGTAAACCCATCTGGTGGACAGCAGCAATAAGCAAACTCTATAACAGAAGAAAAAAATGATATCTAGGGCCAAGAAGGAGCAGGTGCCAAGTTGGAAGCAATCTCTCCTTTGTCTGAACAAGCAAATAAGGTCACTGGTGAAATCCTCTAAGACTAACTTTGAATTCAAATTGGCCACATCCACCAAGGACAATCACATGATCTTCTTCACATATGTCTGCAGTCTCAAAGGGAACACCCAAATCTGCTCTGAACTGGTGGTCAGTAACACCACATACACAAACTCCATAGATATAGCCAGCCTGCTGGCAGACAGGTTCAGTGAAAGCTTCACCCCCGTGTTCCCCCATCAGTAAACCAGGACATCCCCAGCCCCTCCTCCCCTCATCACCAGGGAGCAGGTCCTTAATGCTCTCTCAAAGGCAAAAAATACAGTCTCCATGGGACCTGATAAAATCCCTGGCTGTATCCTACATGAACTCAGGCATGAGCTCTCAGCTCCAGTAGACACCCTATTCAACCAAAGCCTGAGCACTGACTTCATTCCAGCTGAATGGAAGACAGCCACTGTCATGCCTCTACACAAAGCTGGAGCATCCACTGACCCAGGCAATTATAGGCCCATCAGCCTAACTAGCCTGATCTGCAAGGCCATAGAATGACATTATCATTAACCTTATAAACAAGGACAATGGCAACCTCCAAATGCTTGACCCCTACACAGTTTGGTTTTGTCAAAGGGAGATCATGCCTGTTAAACTTGGTCGACTTCTTTGAAACAGTCATCAAATCCATGGACAAGGGGAAGATGGTACACACCACCTACCTTGACTTAGTCAATGCCTTTGACACTATTTCCCACTCAGGCATAATAGATAAACTCTCCCAGCTAGGCATCAACCCGTATGTTACCAGATAGGTAGCTAACTGGCTCACTGATAAAACCCACTCAGTCAAAGTAGGGGAAGCCACCTCTAGTAGTAGACCTGTAATGAGCGGTGTACCCCAAGGAACAGTCTTGGGGCGTCTACTGTTTGGGATATACTTATATACTTTTCTGATGTGCAAGAAAAAACTAGGGGTCTGTGGCTGACCAAGTTTGCAGATGACTGCAAGCTGAGCACTGTCTTAAATTCCTCTAGTGATGTGAACAGCCTTACCCAAACTAATGACTGGTGTCAGAAGAATGGCCTCAAACTGAATGCCAAGAAATGCATCATTATCTCCTTTGGGGAAAATGTCATCCCCACTAATTATCACATTAATAACAATGGACTAAGCATTCAATCAGTCATGAGGGACTTGGGCACCCAGGTTGATTGCAAAATTACTTTTGTTCACTACGTTGCCTCCGTTGTATGAAAGGCTTTCTACATGGCCCACCTCATAAATAAGGATATTTCATCCAGGAACAAGGAAGTCATAACATCCCTGTACTCCTCCCTTCTCAGACCCATTATCGAGTACAATGCCTCCTTTGGCATGTACCTTGCCAAGCACATGCAGCAGTTGGAGAGACCACAGAGGTTCTTGACCAGGAAAATCCAGGTCTCAAAACTCCTATCCTATACAGATAGACTAAAAGCCCGGTCTCTCTACTCAGTCTCATACAGACTGTTCAGAGGTGACCTGTGTCTGGCATACAGGGCCATTTCAGACCCAGCCTTGATGGAGTCGCTGCATATCCGTAAGACAAACTCCACTCACACAACCCGCATGTAAGGCCTTAACCTGGTCTGTGACATTAATAATACTTGCTTGCAAGATAGATTTGTGCCCAAAGACTCCTCCCATCTGTGGAATAGACTCCCTCTCCATGTCAAGCGTAGTACCTCTCTACCCCTCTTTAAGAGGAACCTGGACGACTGGATGGGAAACAGAAAATATACCCCTGGGATCCCACCTGTATCCCTACTAGACAGGGGAAACAGGTGCTAATTTGACGGTGTTGTAACAACAACAACTTTGAGGTAACATGGGCAAGATTCTTGGCTAGGCTTATAAGGACCTCTGGGCCAATAGACTAGTATCAGCCTATGAATCTATGAACCTATGATGGTATTTTATTTCTCACCTTCTTTTCCCCTACTGCCCTATGTTTTTGTTTTAAGACTATCTGTTATTAATGTAGTAGCACAGTAATATATCCTATTTACTTCTGTTATATTGCAAGAATTTCTATGAACTGTCTTGATTACTGTGTTCATTTGTTTTATCAAACTTCTAACATTTTGGGTCTTATTAACATTCTGTAGTCTAATTTTTTCATTGATTTTATTATGTATATCCATCTTTATTAAATCAAGGAATTTTTCCTTTAGATAATTTTCTTCTAAACTGATAGCACATTCTTTGTTCTCTCTCTTTCCAGTGGCCATTCTACAGAAAGTTCCAGAGCATCTTCCTGTGTTATATTCTCTTCAGTTTTAGCCTGTACCATCTGTTGTTCTTTCATATGGGACTCACTGACCTATTACTCTACAACATTGATTGCGTCAGAGTTGACACAGCTTCCTGTTCCATCCCTTGCTGTGCAACTCCAACTGAACTTTTATACTGGTTTTCCAGTGAAGTCTATAAAGTATCTTCATATGGAAACTAATCAGATATGGTAACTAATCAGATGTTTCCCTGTCTACTGGTTTCTTCTTAATTTGGGGATTCATTATTCTATCCTGCTGTGGTGTTATCATGTTTAGATTTTATACACTAAATCATTCACTTTGCAGTTAATCCATAACCTCAGTTTTTATTTCTTTAACTTCTCCATTACCAATCCTACTTTCTACTTTGTGTCTTTGTTTTCTTATTTTTTATATTGTAAAACTTTCCATATCTGGATTCCTTTGCCTGTATTTCTCTTCAAATATCTTTGGTGCTACTTTTTTTTGTATTGATTAGCTTTGCTTTCCTTTGCATAAATATTGCACGATATTAAATCTTTTATCCTTTACCATGTCCATATTTCTTCTTCAGATATCTCCTGCTCCTTTGTTTCTCCTTACCTGAGAGACTCATTGTTCCATCATGCTGTGATATAGCCTGTGTTAGACTTTTTACACTAAATCCTTAACTTTGCAGATATTCTATAACTTCTGCTTCTATTTCTTTAACTTCCACTTTACTAATCTTCTGTTTTACATTCTCCCTTTGTGACCTTATTTTTTGTATTGTGAAATTTTTCATATCTAGGTGCCTTTGCCTGTATTTCTCTTCGAATATATTTGTGGCTGCTTTTTTGCATTGATCAATTTGGTGTTTTCCTTTGCATACATTTTGTACCATATCAGATTTCTCTTTCTTTTCCATGTGCATATTTCTTTTTTATACCTTTCAAAAATCTCTAGATTTTGTTCTTTATATTTTCTCATTTCCTCAGTTGTTTCTTTCTCCAAACTGCCAAAGGTTTCTTGGTTTATATAATGTTTTTCATGAATCTGTTGTATAAATGAATACAAACTTGCATTTGAAGCTTTTGACAGCTTTTTCTTGTGCTTGTATTTTTTTCTCTAATTTCTCTCTTAATCTTTTTGTATATCTTCTGTCAGGAAATGCTTTTTGCATAATAGTAACAATACATATTTTTGTATGGCTCTTTTTTTGGCCTATCAGTTTTTGTGATTTTTGTGGACTATTGCTTCCTTCTACATGAAGGGGGCATCCTCTCCGTTGAGCCTGGTCTAACCCCATTGTAGGAATGTTTTTGTGTCTTGAGGATTCAGCACTGTCATTTTTTTTAAGTCCTGGTACCCATATACCTACCAGAATTCAACACTTTTTTTTTATGGGACTTGTGCACCCAGATGTATTTTTTTGTTTTCTAACCTACTTCTGTTCATGATATATGCTGTTTAAAATACAATCTATACATCAGTGTCATCTTGGTGAGATTTTGTAAAAAAACAGGGTCTATTTTGTAAAGGTAATCACAAAGACTTGAGGATGAATTCACTTCTAGCAATACTTCTCTCCTTTGATTGCTCTCCATTTGGACCCCAATATAAAGGGAAGCATGTAGTTAATACATGTTATCTCAGTCTGATGGAACATTATTTTCAGTGTTTAAGCTGTATGTCCAAATTCTTAATCATCTTATGTTTTCATGCCCATTATATCAATTACCAATATTTCTGAGATATGTTTGGCTGACTAGACTTTAACTTGTTAGACATGAAGATGGAGGACATATATTCAGAGTTATTTTGTCTAATAATATGGTATGTATCATGCCTCATCAGGCTGACACACAGTGTTTCACTATTATTAGACATACAAGACATTCAGTATGAACATCAATAGTGGAAACTTTTTATTTTCTCCCCCCACAACTTCTGACCACTTGGCTGATTGCTGAAATTCTGCCCATTCATTCCCTAACCAGATGAAAGCCCATGTTGATGTGTCCTGGGGATAAACATTTAGATGCAATTTACAACCAAGTAGTAATAGACATTCCAGAAAATATTTTAAAGCATGCAATAACAGGTATACCAAAAACACTTTACAGCACACAGCAGTGTAAAGTCAGTATTTTAACTTCAGTGCAAAGGCATGCACTACTGGGGAGAGTGGTACAAAATGCTCCTATTTCATAATAGCATTGCTGCGGTGTAAGTATCTGAGTAGAGTGTAGACTGGCTGTATAAAGTAGACATGAAGCAGGTAGGCAGCAGAAGCTGACTTTCTAGCATGTTTAGTCAAGTAATACTTGATCTTGTAGAGGAGACTTGGTTTTTCATGTGTTTTTAATGGTGTTACTGATAAGTATATCACGCTGAAGATTATTGCCAATGGTGACACCTTCTAAAACAGCATTTCAGACTATGACTGATGTTACATTCTCTGATTATAGTAAAACAAACTTAGGAGAGTCAGGAGATGAGATTTTGGTCAGAAACAGAGCAATCTTAACCTTTTAACACTGAATATTAGTTTAGCTTGTTGTAGCCAATGCTCAATGGAGAAGTACAAAGACTGACTGACCAATTAAGGAAGGGACTGAGGAAATGAGTGTATAATTATTGGTGTGATAAATGATAGCAGAAGGGCCTGATGCAGTGTGTAAGTTATTATTGTATATTGAATAATAAAGGTCTGATTATATATCTCTGGGAAACACATATGCTCATAAAGAGAAAGGCTGAGTATTTTGTTTGCCATTTGATGCATTGCCATCTGTCACCAAGGTATTTTTGAATGACAGAATTATGCCATCCATTTGGAGGTCTTTGAGGGGTTTGGGGCAGTAGGGGATGAGAGGATATGTCAAATGCTTTGGAAAGGTCCTGGAACATTACTTAGATTAGGTGGTGATTGTCATGATGTGTTAATTTTTTAAAAAAAAAGAGAGTAAAGTTGTTGTATTATGATTTGGTCAGAAAATTTGGTTGTTTTCAATGTAGTACTGAAGTAGCTGAGACTGGACATGTTGCTCCAGTTTTTGTGATAGCAGAGAGAGCAAGAATAGCTATCGGTCTGCAATTACGCAGCTCAGCTGTGGTGCCTCCCTTGTGTAGGTGTGATAAAAATCTGTTTCCATATTCTAGGGACAGAAGATTCCTGTAAGGATCTGTTAATGAGTATGAGACTGGATAGGCTAGTGCTTTGCTGATAACTTGATATAGGAAGCATGTCAGGTGAACAAAGGTAGTTTTGCTGAATGCAGAGACTGTTTGCCGAAACTAATTTCCCCAACAGTGGAGTTTGGCTTTTTCTCCACTCTTGTGTAACCTCAGAGTTGGTACATATCTATCTATCTATCTATCTATCTATCTATCTATCTATCTATATGTATGTATTTATATATAAAATTCTGGGGAGGGGAGGTCTAAGGGGGGTTTACCCACTGCATAGAAGACAACTTCTTCTAATGTTCACCGAATGTAGTTTTGGAGAATGATTTCGAATCTTTTTCCATTTGCCAAAACTGCCTTTATTGAGTTGATATGAATTCCTTGATGTGTTATGCAGGAATATTATCTGCTAGTGTCATTGGCTTTGGTCTTTCAACAGTTTTTTTTCAATTGTTGATGTTGCTGTAGGGACTGATTCTGGGGCAAAGGTAGGATAGGTTATAGATTTAAGTGATCTATGGCCAGTGGTGTTGGGTAGATTAGTTTTTGACCAGTGATGAAGCTGCATTAATGAAGTGGGAATTAAAGGTGGCTGTTACTTTTGTATCACTCTCCTGTGGCATTGGCATTGGCTTGGGCTAGGAATGTTTTCCTGGATTTAAGAGTTTGATAATGCATGACCAGAAGCTTTTTGGCTTGATTCACTGTTTATTTTGTAGACTAAAGCAATAGCTTTTTGTCCTTGTTTATTAGGGTTTTGGCTATATTATGCAGATTTCTGTAGTTTTGACAGCTGGAAGGGGTTTTATTGGTCTGCTACTGTTTCCAAACTGTATCTTTTATGAGATGCTGTGTTCTGGGTGCAACTTTGTGAATTCAGAATGTTTATGTAGATATTATTAAAGGTTTCAAATGCTTTTTCTAAACAGGTACTTAGTAGGTGCTAGTTACATTGTTGGGTGGCTATGAATGTTTCAGGATTAAAGTTTGTTAAATTATGAACTACACTGCAATAGGGAGAAATATGGGCAGTACTGTGTTGCCTGTGTAAGGTATTGATCAGTTAGTATATTTATTTATTTATTTATTAAATTTGGTAACCATGGTAGAACAGTGATCCAAATGGATTTATTTCAGTCTCACCTCAGACAAATTTAAATGATGGTAGACAAGCAAGTTAACAAAAGTATTGTGAATACAAACAAAATGCGTGAAGATAGAAATGAACCAATAACAGAATAACAAAGTATGCAGAATAAGGGAAAATAGCAACAGATGTTTTGAGTAATGGGGAAGAAAAAGAAGAAGAAAGTAAAATAGAGCATAAAGTGTGAAGAACAGAAAACATAAGGTAAGGGCACACTGAAATTAACTACGCAAAATACCGTATAAGGGGATTTTGCCCAGATTACAGGCATGAATCCAGTTTATAGTTGTGATAGTGTTTATGGCTTTGTTAAATCTGGTTGGAGTATTCATCAACTGGGTAGAGTTACAGAGGCTTATTGAATGTATTGGAGATGCATGTGTTGAGTTTATCCAGTGGATATTTAGGTCAACAAGTTTGATAGTTTTCAGGGAAATGCTTTTTGAGTGCCATAATAGGGTATTCTCAAGAGTTTGTAGATTATATTTTTGGAAGGAATGCACAGGGATATGACTCATATTGCTTTTCTTTTGTTAATTTGAAGGGGTCATTTAGAAGTTCAGCATTTTTGAAGAATGGTACCTCATGTGGATATGGCTGGATTTGTAATGTGTTTTGGTTCATGAAGGCTGCACTACCAGATCTTTTTGTTCTGTGGTCAAGTCTTAGGATATTGTACCCTTGTGGTAGAATGTCCTCATTTTTAACAGGTGATTTTAACCAAGCTTCTGTGAGTGTAAGGATATCAAAAGCGTGATGGGCCACCCTCGCATAGAATTAATTATTTTGTTACAAAGACTTTGGGTGTTTAGATTAATACGTTTTATGCCAAAAGATGTAGTCTGGACTTTCTTTGAATTTATTTTGTTTGTGCTTTGTTTCTGGACTGTCAGTGTTGGGCAGGGTGCTTTTATTGGGTTTTGGACCAGGATATGGATGTATAAACCCTGAACACAGTAGTTCAGTAAGGTTTATAAAGATGGTGAATAGCTTTGTGATGATATGAGGTAGTGCCATCTCTGCCAGGGACAGTAGGGCAGTGCATGTGTATCATTTGCCAGCAGAGCTAGCTAGAGTTTTGTAAAGAATTTTATGTCATTTGACTATCACACTCCTTTGTACAGATGCTTGTGTTAAAAATGTATTTGTAAAGTTGCTTGTGTTAAAAATGCATCAACAGTGGGTCCTGCTGGACAGAAAAGAGACATACATGTATGTCAGACAGTATTATAACAGATTAAATGTATATGTTTTAAGAAAGAATTCTGGAAGGGAAGAGGTTAATCTTAGTCCAGTTAATTTTTAAAAATAGGTTGAAAATTAAATGGGTTGGTTTAGGCCATAAAGATTTTATCTTACAGGTCTGATTGCAGCCATAGACAAAAGTGTCTGAGAAAACCAGGACTAGGAATCTTACTGTAGTGTCCTTAGGGGTGAACTAATTGCTACTATGGAAAGGTGGAATATGTTGAAATTATTTTATAGCTTTCAGATGCTGCAACAGATCTTACCAAACCACTGGGTGTATATTGTACCAGAGTCAGGTGACCAGATGTGATGTCATTCTATACTCAGCACAGAAATAATTATTTAGATATTAGTGAGAGATATGATGGAACTTTCACAGCAGCACTTTGTTTTTCGAAACCTGACAGGAAAGATCTCTCACAGATATCTCACATAATCTCATACCTCATCTTGCCTTGCTGTAGTAAGCAACTCAACATTCATCATCGTGCCTTGCTGTAGTAAGTAACTTAATCAGGGAACAGTAATTCTTTAGTCAGTCAGGAAAATATAGTGAGATTAGTTAAGTATTGTTTTTTCTGCAGCTGTGTTTTTTTATCTCCTGTGATTGCAACTCTTTTGTTTATTGTAACTAAGTATTCTGTATTCTCATATTTTATATTTTATTTATTATTAAATATTTCTATACATTTCATTGTGGCTGGTGTTTTAGAGAATACTTTTAACATCTTGAGAGTACACATGCTTATTTTAATGACATTGTGGCTACTCCTGAAAGCCTTGCTGCACTGGTCAAACTCTACCATTTGTATTAGTATTAATTTTACACAGTATAACTAGGTACCCTTGCAAGATCCTTACAGTAGCTAACAAAGGGACCCATATATATATATATATATATATATATATATATATATATATATATATCTACATATATACAGTGGATATAAAAAGTGTACACACCCCTGTTAAAATGCCAGGTTTTTGTAATATAAAAAAATGAGACCACAATAAATCATTTCAAAACTTTTCCCACCTTTAATGTGACCTATACCCTGTAAAATTCAATTGAAAAACAAACAAATCATTAGAGTAAAAATATAGTGAATACAAATGTACAATAAGCTGGTTGCATAAGTGTCCACACCCTTAAACTAATAATTTGTTGAAGCACCTCTTGATTTAATTTCAGCATTCAGTCTTCTTGGGTAGGAGTCTATCAGCATGGCACATCTTAACTTGGCAATATTTGCCTACTCTTCCTTGCAAAAGCACTCCAGAGCATCTGGGAAACAGAAAAAAAAAATAAGCTTGTTTCCTGCCTTTCCTGTTAAGTGGTATAGACTATTTGTAGGCTTCTGAGCCCCCAATCTGTGTTGGAGGGAAGCCTTCTAGCTTAGTTTTTTTTTTCTTATAACTAGCCAGTTTTCTAGTTTCAGCACTCAAATCTGTTTCTATGATCTCAGCACTTGTTCAGAAAAAAAAAAAAAAATTCATCTGCTTTTACTGTACTTGTGTTTCTACCTACTTTTTTTTACTTTTGCATCATCTTAAAAGTACTCAATTGTATTTATTACTGCTTGGTGTAACTCATTCTAAGCCTTCTGGTTTAAACACTTGGGCTTCGGACCAGTTCTTTTGCACTGAGAGGGTTTGTGGTCTGCACTGTATTGGCAGAACAGGTAGTTTACATCCTTCTAGGCTGGGAACTGCTGACTGAGGGCTCAGTGTCTGTTATTCTAAAAGTGTATTAATTCTGGTTTAAGCACTTGGGCTTTCAGGCCAGTTATTTTACATTAAGAGGGTTCGTGGTCTGCACTCTTGTGGGAGGAGAGGCTGGACTCTGCCCTTCTGAGCTGGGAATTTCTGGTTGAAGGCTTATAGTGCATGCATATCTGAACTGCTTCTTACTGAAGTTGGTGCGCCTTGTTTGCTGTGGCATAGACTGGATTCGGGCCTGCTGGATCTAGCTTTGTTTGTGTAACTTGAGCACTAATCCAGGTATTCTCTAAAGTATTCAATTGTATTTATTACTGCTTGGTAGTAACTTGATTAAAGTGTAGCTATCATTCTAAGTCTTTTGGATTAAGCACTTGGGCTTCAGACCAGTTGTTTTACATTAGGAAGGTTTGTGGCATGCACTGTGGTGGCAGGACAGGTAGCTTTCATCCTTCTAAGTTGGGAACTGCTGATTGAGAGCCCAGTGTCTGTTATTCTTAAAGTGTTTTAGTTCTGGTTTAAGCACTTGGGCTTCAGGCCAGTTATTTTACATTAAGAAGGTTTGTGGTCTGCATTCTTGTGGGAGAAGAGGCTGGACTCTGCCCTTCTGAGCTGGGAATTTCTAGTTAAAGGTTTATAGTGCCTGAATATTTGAACTGTATCTTACTGAAATTGGTACACCTTGTTTGCTGTAGCATAGACTAGATCCAGGCCTGCTGAATCTAGCTTTGTTTATATGCTTGTTGTTTGTTTGCTTGTTATTTCCCTGGAACGATAATTCCACCTAATACGCGGCTTCTCAGTGCTTCTGTGGATCACTAGTGATATCTGCATTGCTTACTGTACTTATTTCCTTGTTTCACTTGAAAGAAAGTTACTGTTTGTCGTTTTTGCATTTAAGTTACCTGTAACACATTGCACTTAAGTTACCTGGCACTTGCTCACTAAAGCAATTATATAAGTCAGCACTAAAAATTAAAAGCACTACACCCTCACTCCCCACTGGCCCTGGTTTTCAATTATTAAGGAATTCCCAATATTATTCTAGCATGTCCAAAGGTCAGTTGTCAATCTCCTCTCCGGTCCAGCTGGTGAATCTGGGAATCTTGAGGCAATGTTACAACTGCCTCATGTACACAGACAACCCTCTCCTCCTCCCAACAAATTCCAACACATGTGAGAGATGCAACCATATAGCCAAACTGGAGGCTAAGCTCTCTCAACTCAGTACTGGCATAACCAGTCAGGAGGAGAAGGAAACCACACTCACTACAATTCCAGTCTCACATAGACCTACCACGACAGCAAACCAAACACATAATCACACAAAAACATACTCGGAGGCTCTAAATAAAGATCTGCCGAAGCAGCAGAGACCTCCAAAGCAGACACCCAAGCAGCCACTACCCCAAAACAAAACACGTGCAACACATATCTCACAAAGCCAGTGTGCCAAACAGTCACAGCCCCTAAGACTAAACAACACACCTGATACACTTGTAATAGGTGACTCTATCGTCAGGCACACTGACGTCCCGCTCACCAGGCTGAACAAGGAGAGGGTCATGGTGAGCAGCCTGTCGGGTGCTAGGATCTGCCACATAACACAAGCACTTAGGTCACTCCAAGGCAAGTACAAATATGACTCAGTCATTGTCCATGCTGGTGTGAATGACCTGAGATGTACCTCCCTGGACTACATGAAAAGAGACATAAAGGAGCTCTCTGAGCATGTAGCCCAGGCCGGTATGACCCTGACCTTGAGTAGCATCTTACCCTCACCAAGAATGATGCCACAATATGAAGAGAAGATGATCAATTTCAACAATTGGCTTAAGTACTGGTGTCATTCAAAGGGGATCCAATGCCTGTCAGCTTGGGATGATATGCTCGACAAGCCACGATGCTTCTCTAGGGACGGCTTGCACCTGTCACCCCTGGGCTTTTGGATATTGGCAAAGGCTCTCGCTACCCCCATAGTGCCTTTTTTAGGCAAGGCTCAAAAGACAAACCCACCTCCATAGGTATCACAAGGGATAAGAAACTAAGAGTAATGCTACTCAACGCCAGAAGTCTAAACCTCAAGATGCACACACTCAAAACTCTCCTTAGCATGGAGAACATCGATATCTGTGCAGTAAAAGAAACCTGGTTCAGGGCTCCCGAGAGCACCCCAGCACTACCAGGTTATACCTCATACCATGCTTTTCGGCCCCAAAACTTGGACTGAACCACAAAAGGAGGGGGAGTATCGATACTCATCAAAAATACCCACAACTCCAGGTTGGTGGCAAAGCACGAAGCATCAGAGACTATCCATGTGCAACTAACAGTGGGTAAAACTGCCTTCCAGTTTATAGCCTGCTACAGACCACCCTCCCAAACCCAGGAACCCCACTCGGCCTTCCTGAGAACACTGGAAAATATGACGGTCTCTCCAAACACTATTATATTGGGCGACTTGAACTACCCAAACATAGACTGGGAGCATTACTCTAGCTCCAACACCCTAGCCCAAAGGTTCCTAGAATTTATAAACTCAAATGCTATGGAACAACTTGTTACCACTCCCACAAGAGGGGAAAACATACTGGACCTGATCATCACCAACATGGGGACTCTATGCTCCAGACCAGACGTGTATCCCTCACTGGTAAGATCAGACCATAAACTAATCTCACTGGATATTCACATCCCGACCCCACCCCCTGCCCAGAAAACCACAGTGAAAAACTTCTCTAAAGCAAATTTCACACTCCTCAAAACTGAGGTGGAATCCTTCAAAGCCCCCGGGCCTGTGGAAAATACGGCCCAGACCGCAGAATCCTTTATAAACGCATTCTATGAACACCTTCAGGAATGCATGGATCATGCGATCCCAAATAAAACCAAGACCCAATCCTCCAAAGGCAGGCGTCCTGTCTGGTGGACCCCAGCCATAAACAAACTATACAATAGAAGGAGGAAGCTACTAAATGATAGAGCAAAATCCCAAAAAGGGAAGGCATCACTGATCAGTATTAGCAAAAAACTACGGGCACGCATAAAATTGTCTAAGGCCAGCTTCGAGAGAAAAATTGCACAGGACACTAAGGATAATCACAAGGCTTTCTTTAGTTATGTTAGGAACCTGGGTGGTAATTCCCAGATATGCTCAGAATTAGTCCAAAATGACAAAAAATACACCGAACCCACAGACATTGCCAACATTCTAGCTGACAGGTTCAGTGCAAACTCCCCCCCCTCCCCACCAAAAGGGCAAATATCTATCCCAGCAGAGTGCTGCCCCCCTGACATCTCAGATGCTCAGGTAAGAGTCACCCTCTCCAAAGCAAAAAACACAGCATCAATGGGACCAGACGGTGTCCCAGGCTGCGTCCTACATGAACTCCAAGAAGATCTAAACCCAAGCATAAAACTACTGTTCAATCTCAGCCTTACTACAGGATATGTGCCCAAAGAGTGGCGTACAGCAACAGTGGTCCCTCTCCATAAAGGTGGTGTCTCAACGGATCCTGGAAACTATCGCCCCATAAGCCTGACTAGCTTGGTCTGCAAAGCTATGGAAAGGATCATCATGGACCTCATAAATAAAGATATTGGGGACCTACAAACACTGGATCCTACCCAGTTTGGCTTTGTTAAGGGCAGATCCTGCCTCTTAAACCTGGTTGATTTCTTTGAAACAGTCACCAAGGCCATTGACGAGGGGAAGGTGATCCACACAGCCTACCTGGACCTCGCAAAAGCCTTCAATACAATACCCCACTCGGGCATTATAGATAAGCTCACCAGCTTAAATATAAACCCCTATGTCACTAGATGGATTGCAAACTGTCTCAAGGACAGAACCCACATGGTTAGAATTGCTGGAGCCATGTCAGACTCCAAACCAGTTACAAGTGGTGTCCCACAAGGCTCAGTCCTGGGACCTCTCTTGTTTGGTATATATTTCTCGGAGGTACAGGCCAACACGGAAGGACTGTGGCTGACCAAGTTCGCAGATGACTGCAAACTGGGCGCCATAATCGACTCTCCAGCCGACACAAGCATCCTCCAAAAGGGCCTCATAGAAACAGACAACTGGTGCCAGAGCCATGGCCTCAAGCTAAATGCCAAAAAGTGTATAGTCATCCCCTTGGCCAAAACAAAGTGCCCACAAATTACCACATAGGTGGTAATCCATTAAGTACAGAAGAAGTAATTAGGGACCTGGGGACCCAAGTTGATAGCAATCTCTCATTTGACAACCACGTGGCCAAAGTGGTTAGAAAAACATTTTATATAGCCCACCTAATCATGAAGGGATTCACATCTAGATCAGGGGAGGTCATCGGGCCTCTTTACTCATCCCTCATCAGGCCCATAATTGAGTACAATGCCCCTTTTGGGATGTACCTTACCAGACACCTGCAGCAACTGGAAAGACCCCAAAAGTACCTCACCAAGAGGATCAAAGGGCTCAAACAGATGCCATATGTTGCCCGGTTAAAGAAACTCCAGCTCTACTCAGTGGCATACTGCCTGTTCAGAGGTGATCTGTGCCTGATGTATAAAGCCATGTCCAACCCGGAATTAATGGACATGCTGCACCTCAGAAAATCCAAATCCCATTGAGCTACGCTCGAGAGACTTGAACCTCAGCACTGAAATAAATAGGACATGCTGGAGGGACAGATTCATAACCCAGAGGCTCCCTTCACTCTGGAATAAAATCCCAGTCCAGGTTAGGCAGAGTCCCTCATTGACTCTCTTCAAGAGGAATCTTGATGAGTGGATGGGAGATCGTAGGTTTACCCCGGGTATCACTTCTGTGTCACTGTTAGACAGAGGCACAGTATACTAACCTTGAAAAAGGGCATAGCAAAATAAATTTAAAATGGGTGGCGAAAGCCAAATACATTCTGGCTAGGCTTATAAATGCCCTAGGGCAGATAGCCTAGTATGAACCTATGAACCTATGAACCTAAATCTGTCAGATTGCAAGAGCATCTCTTGTGCACAGCCCTCTTCAGGTCACCCCACAGATTTTCTATTGGATTTAGGTCTGGACTCTGGCTGGGCCATTCCAAAACTTTAATTTTTTTCTGGTGAAGCCATTCTTTTGTTGATTTGGATGTATGCTTGGGGGTTATTTGTCGTGCTGAAATGTGAAATTCCTCTTCATCTTCAACTTTCTAGCAAACACTTGAAGATTTTGGGCCATATGTGACTGGTATTTGGAACTATTTATAATTCCCTACACCTTGACTGAAGCCTCAGTTCCAGCTGAAGAAAAGAAACCCCAAAGCATGATACTGCCACCACCATGCTTCACTGTGGGGATGGTGTTCTTTTGGTGATGCAAAGTGTTTTTGCGTCAAATGTACCTTTTGGAGTTGTGACCAAAATGTTCAACCTTGATCTTATCAGACCATAACATCTTTTCCCACATGCTTTTAGGAGACTTGCTGTATTCTTTTGCAAATTTTAGCTAGACTTGGAGGTTTTTCTGTGTAAGAAAATGCTTCCATCTTGCAACCCTACCTCATAGTCCAGACATATAGAGGATACAGGGGATTGTTATCACATGTAGTACACAACCAGTACTTGCCAGGAATTCCTGCAACTCCCTCAGTGTTGCTGTAGGTCTCTTGGCAGCCTTCCTGACCAGTTTTGATCATGTATTTTCATCAATTTTGGAGGGATGTCCAGTTCCTTGCAACGTCAGTGTTGTTCCATATTTTCTTCACTTTTTTATGACTGTCTTCACTGTGTTCCATGGTATATCCATTGCTGTGGAAAGTTTTTTGTAACCTTCTTCTGACTTGATACCTTTCAACAATGAGATCCCTTTGATGCTTTGTAAGCTCTCTGTGAATCATGGCTTTTGCTGTAGCAGGCAACTGAGTAAATGTCATGAAAATCCTATTACGACAGCTGAACTTCACTTGGGATTAATCAGAGTCTCTTTAATTGATGGCAGGTGTGTACCCAAGATAACTGAATGCTGTAACTAAATCAAAAGGTGCCTCAACAAAGTATTAGTTTAAGGGTGTGCTCACTTATACAACCAGTGTATTGTACGTTTTTTATTTTTTATATTTTTCCCCCTAACAGATTTGTTTGTCTTTCAATTGAATTGTACAGGTTATAGGTCACATTAAAGGTGGGAAAAGTTTTGAAATGATTTATTTTTTTATATTCACAAAAACTTGGCATTTTAACAGAGGTGTTTACACTTTTTATATCCACTGTATACATATATATATATATATATATATATATATATATATATATATATATATATTTGTTGTTGTGTCTTTTGGCATATCCCGGTTAGGGGTCGCTACAGCGAAACTCCGGTCTGCTAATGTTTGGTAGTGGATTTTTACGTGCCGAGTTACCAGCCCTGACGCACAACCTTCATACAGAAGACGCTCTAGCTGAGAATCAACAGGACAATGTCTTGCTGTGAGGTAACGCTACCGCAGCACCACATATACATGCACACAAAAGCATTGCTAATTCTACAGTTTCTTCCCTAAAATATAAATATACATACATATATATATATATATATATATATATATATATATATATATATATATATATATATAGATCTACGATGTTTGCTCGACTGAGCAAATGACTAAAATCCTAATGGCTGGGCATACTTACGCGAAAGTGCTATTCACCGAAGCAGCACTTTCGCGTAAGTATGACTGTTGCCGAGGCTGTACTACAGTGCGCGTAAGTGAAATCTCACTTTTCCCCACTGTAGTGCAGTCTCTGAGGGAGAATATTAAAGTAGGCGGTGTGTGGGGGGCACAGTCCTCCACATGGGGGGTGTAGGGGGGCAAAGCCCCCCTGCTAAAATGTAAATCAAATGTTTTTTTTCACACGCTTTAACGAAAGTGATTTTTCAATAAAATCGCTTTTGTTAAAGTGTGTTTGGGTTTTATGGATTCAGACGTTGCAACCGTCCTAGATCCATGTATATATATATATATATATATATATATATATATATATATACGTATACAAAAGCATTACTAATTCTACAGAGTTTCTTTCCTAATATATATATGTGCATGTATATAATATATATATATATATATATATATATATATATATATATATATATATATATATATATATTTATGGGTCCACTTTGTAATTTCAAAATACTGAAATCCCGAATTTCAGTATTCAAAATTACAAAGCTGAATAGTCAAAATTCCGAAACTGGCAGAAGCACGGAATTCAAAATCCCAAAGCACAGAGATTTTGAATTTCCACTTCCGCTGGTGCGGTTTGTGGATGTTTGGGTTTAATTTAGGTAAGTTTGTGTGTGTAAGTATGTTGGTTAGGGGCTTTAGTTTGTGTAAGTGGGTGTTGCGACTGTGATATGTGTGTGCATGTGTGTGTAAGGGACTGTAAGATGTGTGTGTGTGAGTTTCATTTGTGTTTCTTTTTGTGCGATCTCGGAGTTAGAATATATAAGTAGGGGGGTGTGGGGGGCACAGCCCCCCACATGGAGGGTGAAAGGGGGCTTCCACCCCCTGCTTATATTATGTAGTTTAAATGCATTTTTTTTTGATTGTGGGGGGAGTTTTGTTTTGTTTATGTATGTACTGTATGAGTAGCGTAGTTTCGGGATTTTGAATTTCGCAGTTGTGTGTTTTTGGATTTGTGAGTTGTGCTTGGGTTTTCGGCTTTGTGATTTCGAAATACTGAAATTCGGGATTTCATTCTTTAGAAATTACAAAGTAAACCCATATATATATATATATATATATATATATATATATATATATATATATATACATACATATACACACACACACACACACACACACACACACACACACACACACACACACACACACATTACTAATTCTACAGAGTTTCTTCCCTAAAGTTAGTGATATATTTACTGAAGCACTACTAGTTCTCTCAGCTTATTTGGCATAGGGCATAGTTTCTCTGACTGCAGTGCACAGGCTCCTGCTTTTGACACTTAGCAAGACTGATCATTTTTCTGCTAGGCAGAACAGTGGCTGATGGAGACAGAATGATTATAGCAGTTTTAAACAGGTTTGCACAATGCTAAGCGATGCTAAAAGGTGCTTAGTTCCCCTTAGATTCACTTAGCACTGCTTATTCCCATTTAAACCTAGCCTAACTTCAAAAAAAGAAAAGAAAAAAAGGATGATAGGAAAGTGGTGACATTGGGGTGAGCAGGAGGTAAAACATTAGAAGAAGCAGCTAGGGATGTGCAAGATGGAGTATGAAAGGACCATAGCTCTACGTTTCTTTTGCAGCAACAGCTGTGAATTATATCTACAATTTGGAATTTACAGCCTCACACCCCACAGGGAGGGGTGTGGGCAACATACATTTGTAGTGTAATTTGAGTCTCCGTTGATTTATGACAGTGTACATGTGGGCAAAACGTGGAGCTATGTATGGGGCAATATTTTTTTTGTGGGACAAATGCCCCTATTTTAAGGTGAAAGTGGTATGGTGGTGAAGAGTTATAGGTACATTTGGGGAGGTAGGTTGGGGAGGTGAGATTGCACTGGCAGACAGACAAGACACGCAAGACAGCAGACAGGGGCAGTGTATGACACTTGGGGGTAAACACCTTGGATAGGGAGGGTTGTTGGGAATCAGAGGCCCATGCGCCACCAGATGGTGACAGTGGGACTGAGGTCCCCACCCATGGGCAGTCACCATTGCCCCTTCACAGCCCCGAGGATGGCTGTGCTGGGGGCTGGACAGGACTGGCAGGCTGCCCCTTCAAGATGGGCCAGTTGGTGTTTGATCTGGCTCAGGCATGCATCCAGGTCTGACTGGATGATCCTGCACACCATGCCCTGGAACTGTCAGTGAGTGACAGCTTCCCCTCTGCCTGTGCCCAGGGGGGATGGGCCCCCTCCCCTGAGGCAGTTCCACCCAAGGGTGGTGCAGGACCAATGGTAGGGGCAGTTCCGGGGTATGTCCCAGATGTGCTGGGGCCCAATCCTAAGGCCAGATGAGGTGGAACAGGCAGATCCACTGTGATCAGCCATCCCAAATGTGCTATGGTGTGGAGATATTCAAAATTTATTGGCTAGTCATGAACCACACATTTCAAAGTGAGTCATAACAGCATGCATGGGTTTTCCAATTAAGCCAGAACAATAGAATTCAAACAATTGCATAGCAAACAAAGCACGTGCATATATAGATCACCAGTCAGAATTGTATCAGCATGCCAGTTACATTTATGGCAACAGCCCACCAACAATGGCATTTGAACAAGGTATGTTAATATGTAACCAATTAAATATATGAACAATAATAGAACATAAGTCTCAACATTAGATTTTGAGAACAACATACCTGTAGTATATGGATAATAATTATTGATGCAGATAAGGGTTGGGGGGAGAGAAAAAAATGTCCATTAACAACTGTATAGGCTTCTATTTTTCACAACAGTACTGGTCATTACTCTACAGGTCTGCCCTCACTTTACATCTACCTGTGGCCTATAGCTTCTGTAGCACATACAAAACTGTTAAGCCATCAACCTGGAATGGTATGGGACAAAATGTGACTACTCTGGGTACCTGACTGGAGGGGAGTTGTACATGTCAGAGTTCCATATATGACTAACAAGGTGTACCCTGCAATGATGTTGTGTGAGTCTGCTACTGGCATTCTTCAATTGGATTCATATCTGTGTTCAAGCTTATTGACAACAGTGATCACTAGCCATGACAGCGTGACACTTGAGAGACATCTCTCGGGAAGAGTGCATGATGTATGTACCTATCTTGCTGTCTTTTGCAGGCATGGGGTTGGACATTGGAACATTTGGACACACTTTATTAGTATACCCATTATACAGCTACTACAGACCTTTCTTTGCCTGTAAAACCTGTAGAGAAAATGTCTGTTAACACTACTTGACTGTTTCTACAAATATTCAGGATTATTTGTGTGTAAATATTCACACATCTTAGTACCAGTCCCTGGATTCCAACCGTGGTCTGTGTGTGCAAAAATTAATAAAATAGCTAGCGCTCATCACACTGAGCTATTGGGGAACTGCTGCCTTTTGGTTGACTGATTTCTGCCTTATACTCACTTGGTTAGACAGCCTGACCTTGTGATAATTGCAGTCTCCACCTATTACACTGTCATACTTGCCTGCATTAGCATACTCACATTGAGGACAATATAGATCTGAAAGGCAAAGGTTAACAGAAGGAAATGCTGCAGGGGACATACTGTAATCCATTACACATTACTAATCAAGCTTCAGATGTTAGTGCAGGACATAGTTCATGTTTCATTTATATCTTGTTTTACAGCTCCACAATCTACACTTTTGCATAACAGCTATGCATGCTGTCTAGGCCATAAGTTGTGAATCACATGTACACATTACATTTCTTCAACAATAAGCCAGATTAAACACAACAGTTTGGGGTATAGATCTTTATTTGAGTAGCATGACAAAGTGCTTTATTACAGTTCAGAATCTACATTCATTAGTACTGCATATTCTGTAGACAAATATTGGTCTGACAAACTTTTTCTTTATTCAGTACACTCAAAACACACTATACCTACTGGTAGTAAACAATGTACTCTTTCTTATTTCTTACACTATATACTGCAAGATAAATCTGTACTCACCAGCCTCTCGGCACAGCCTAGCCAATCTGTCAGCATGGGCCTCAATATTGGCAGCTCTCCAATCTGCTGATGCAGGGAGGAAAAACAAAACATTGTGCATATCTGTCTATAACATACTCATGCTAGAATCTGGTAAAACTGTGGATGAGATACTTACAAACATCTGGGGCATTCCTATCCCAGTCATTAAGGATCCACTGGACCAAGAATGCCCCCTTCTTCCATTTTAGGTCATCATAGTGGTGATGAACCTGCTCACCAGTCTGGGGGATGCCAGTGGTACTGGTGGGTTCATGTGTCAGATGGTCCCAGACCTCCAATTTGTACTGCAAGCCCTGGTACTGGCCCTGCAGCAGTCTGTCATCATTGTTTTGTACAAGAACCCCAGCCATGACTCTGGACTTCAGAATGCCCCAGCACTGTGCCTGAAAGTGTGCTCCCTCTCCTACTCCAGCCATAGATCCTACAGTGATCAAACTCCGACAGGTTCTGGTTGCATTCTCATCTGTGCAGTTTAAATAAGGCCATATTCCTGCCCTTTGCCATGACTGAACCATTTTCAAAAATGCTAAGCACAGCTCAGCAGTGCACAAACCCACTAAGCTGAGTTGAGCAGTGCTTAAAGAGGCAGATGCTTAGCAATGCTTAGCAGTGCACAAATCCACTTAACTGAGTTGAGTGCTGCTTAGAATTACACTTCTAAGCAATGCTCAAACTGGCTAAGTGGAGCTAAGCAATGCTAAGCATTGCTCAGTTTTCATTTAAAAAAATATTTACAGATTGGACATTAATTATTCATTACTGACATATTATTAGGTGTATATATTTTACTTTACATGACATACCCCTATGTGCTTTCCTTACATTATCTTGGGATGTGAATGTACTGTCTGGGACATGTGTTTACATGGGGGATTTCACATCATTTATCTACTGACACTGCAATTTTGGACCAGCTACACTATCTTGGTTAACAAATATCAATTACTACATCATTAAAAAGCAAATACATTTAACAATGCTTTCCCATGTAAAAAATGAATGGGTTGTACTTGTACTCAACCCCCAAACAACTGCACGCAAAGCTAGAGCTCGAACCAATACTCTAACTCACCATTGAAGACATTAGCTATACATTTCTATTTAGCTCTTAAAAGATTTTTAGCAATACTAAGCAAGGCACCACAAAGTGCAAACCTGCTCAGCTATTCTTAAACTTCACTTATACATGAAAAAAAATAATATAACCACTTTAATTAGACATGTTAACATTAGCAATACTTAACATTTGGTAATATACAACCTTTCATTCTATCAAATTTCTAAGTCGGTATGAGCAATATTATTAAAATCTCCCCTATTTTGGGACCTTTGTCCCATGTTTATTTCATGGCTTTATCCTGATTTCTTGCAGGAAGAGGTTGAGGTGTGTGCCTAACTCTCAACTGTCCAGGTTTTCACAGAAATGTCCAGATGTTTGGCTCATATTTTTGTTTTGTTCCTCATACAATTTGTGGTATTCTGCAAATCAATGGGATGATCTGATGATTGAAGTCACTAAATAAAGTCATACATTTGTGTTTCAGACTTGTAATCCTTATGAAAATTTCTGCTCAAACATACCCTGTTACTCTAGCAACTTTCTAAGTTTACAAGAGCAGTACTTAAAAATATGTCCCAATATTTGGACCTTTGTCCCCCATTTTGTTGAGCTTTGTCCAGATCTTTTGCAGTATGAGGCTGACAGGTATAAGTGTGTGTCTGAGGACAGAATTTAAAAGTTTTCCCCGTTTTGAGGCTTTTGTCTTCCCATCATGTATGGCTGTGTCCAGATTTCTTCCACTAAGAGGTGAAGAGGTATGATATGTAAAGTGCCATATGGCACTTTGACAATGCAGGGGGTGTGTTACAGTTACTGTCACACCCTCTCCCGCATTGCTTCCCATTCACTATTTCTGCTTTCCATGTACGAGGACACTGAAAGCATTTCTAAAGTGCTATATGGCACTTTGACAATGCAGGAGGTGTGTTACAGTTACTGTCACACACCCCCTGCATTTCTTCCCATTTACTAATTCTGCTTTTAACACTGAAAGCATTTCTAAAGTGCTATGC
This sequence comes from Protopterus annectens, assembly GCF_019279795.1. NCBI lineage: Eukaryota > Metazoa > Chordata > Ceratodontiformes > Protopteridae > Protopterus > Protopterus annectens. The sequence continues at coordinate 1,685,240,773 of NC_056731.1, read as the reverse complement.
GGCACTTTCATAGTGCATGGGGGCTTGTTGAAGATCTGTGAGCACTACTGCAACTCGCCCCCTGCACTCATTCATTCTTCGTGTCTGCAGAACCATCTCAGTAGCATGCCTTTATTAATATGAAAGGTGCACTGCTGAGAAGGCTATGCAGATACAAACACCATCGACTCCATGTAGAAACAGCACTATTCATTCCTGGGGATGGTCCAAACACAGTATAGAATAATTCAGAGTATTGTGAAATCCCATTCCTGGCATTCTGTATTGAAGTTGTGTAAATGATCTGTAAAGGTACATGGACTACCATGTAAATTAAACACTCAGGGGAAGTGTGTGTATTGATTAGGGACACACAGATGAATTGTAGGAATGAACACAGCGAAAGTGGACAGGTGAAACAATCTAATGTACAGCAGATGAAGGCATGTCAATGGAAGATGGTTGTAGCAGCAATAGCAATCACATATCAATATGGTACAGTAGGGACTGCACAGTGAAAATGTGTGTTATGTGACTGTCACACAAGGTGACATAACAATGGGGAGGATGTCTATGTGAGATAATCATCCTTATATGAATAATGCAGAGTATATCTTTCAGGGATCTGACATTTAATTGGGGTAGGGTGCATACTGTGGAGCTGTGCAAACGTATTTGCCTGAACATGAGTGTAATCTCAGCAGAGATCTCCAGCAAGTGGAACACAGTTAAAGGCTCATGGACAACATTAAAACAAGCAACCACAAGCATGGACAATATCAGAATAATACCACCAGTAATTCCATGCCTCTGTTCTAACATATGTGATTTAGAATGATCAAGGATGATTCTGCACAAACACACTTGAACAACTCAAAAAAAACACAAAATAAACTACTAAAACAGAAAAAAATAGCTTCAGAAAGCAAACAGTGGTTTTAAAGTGCATAAAGCGCTTTTCGTTTAATAAAATCAAACTTCTTCAGATGCAAACATTCAAGGTACACGTTTCAGTTAAATAAAATACCAGGAAGTGCTTGATGACATCAGCAACAATAGTTAACCCTTCCTGTTCTACACACTATGAAAAAATATTGTTTAAAACTAAAACAATGCTGACAACCATGAACAAGGAACACTGAAGCTATGGTTTAAAAGTAAAGTATGTGATAGGTATACTTTAAACAACAAGAACAAATAAACATATGAAATAATAAGGTTACGTATAAGGAATTGCTATTACACTGCTGAAATTCTGCACTGCATACTTTTTTTGCACTACAAACCTTTTTTACTACAACATTTCATACTGGTTCATAGCTAATCACCTAGCCCAGAAAAATAACTCAGCTGGCAGTCCGAGAAATAAATTTAGGCACCATTAACAGTGACTAACATTACCATACAATAAATTAACTTGATGTTAGTACATACATTTAACTAGCTATGATGACCATATTACTAAATCTATAGCATTCATATTATGCTATGTCATTCACTTAATTCCACAATATGGCATTCATTATATAAAAAAATGTAAAACTATATAAAAAAAATATATAAAAAAAATACACAATTGAACTATGACCTTTAAGGGAGGGGCGGCTCATACTATAGGACTGCAGGACTGCAGCCCTCCCCCCAGAGAAACAAAGAAGAAAAGGGAAATAAAACAAAACAAAAAAATAAAATGAATGAGTCCCGGAACTCTTTCAGAACTCCAGACTGCTCGGCCAGGCAGTCCAGATAAGGGAGAATGGCATCCCTGCCCTGCAGCCCAGAAGTCTGTGTGGTGATGATGACCATGGAACAGAACAACACCGGTCTGCAAGGTCAGCAGACTGGGGCTTCCAGCCTACTCTTGCGGGAAACCAGCATCGTTGGCAGGCTGAGAAACCTACCAGGAGGACCAGAAACTCAGCCATTAGCTTGCGCAGGCTGAGGAGGAGACTGCGAGTGGATTTACTGTGTGGACGGGAATGGAGACTGCCGAACTAATTCAGGTAAGGTAGAAGTGTGTGTGTGTGTGTGTGTGTGTGTGTGTGTGTGTGTGTGTGTGTGTGTGTGTGTGTGTGTGTGTGTGTGTGAAGATGAAAACTTGCTATTCCAAAAGGCGATAAAATTGAATAACATGTTTACCAAACCTGGGGTTGACTTAAGTGTTTAGATAAAACAATATGCTGGAAATCAGGTCTCTCCAGTATGAGGCCTGACCATTTCTCCGCAACATTAGTAGCCACATTTGAAGAACTTTTCTGCATAAAGATTCATTAGATAATCTTCTGCTGTTATTGGAGCTTCAGCACCATTTTCCTTTGGTTTGACAACTCATTGGGTAGGCTAGCCAAAGTGCTTTCATTCTGTGATAGCAGACAACTCCCCCTAGGCCATTCACAAAGTCAGATAGATGGATTAAAGTAGACCATCAGAGAGGTCAGTATGCAGTGAATTACCTAAATTTGAAGTTTCCCTGGCTATTTTATATTATCTTTGGTACAATAACGCTTTTATTCTGTGATTCAAAAAAGTGTATGTGGCATTATTTTTGGTGCAGTCGCACTAATTTAAAAAGAAAAATTGTGTATTGTACTTTTATACTGGATACTTTGTCAAAGCACTGAAACAAAACAAAATTTCAATGGTATTAACAATAGCTAATTTAAAAGCATAGTTATTTCTGCAGCACTACAAGAAAAGTTAGAATAGCACTTCTAGACACAAACAGCTACAAGCTAACATACCTCATGATGTGCATAGGTTTACAGTGATATCAAACAAAATGAAGCAGTGAACAATTAATTCATAAGGTATATCTCTGATAATAAATTGAAATCTTAAAGACATTATTGCAAAAATCAAAAGACAAGCTACAAAGAAATGTTTCAAAAAGGAAAGGTCAGATGAAATTAAATACATGACATTGGTATCACTTTACAAGACAATCCTCTTCAGAAGATCATTAGAAATTCCAGAAACACAAGTAACAACATTTATCCATGAGAGAACAATGGTAAACAATGTGAATGAAAAGGCATAGAAAGCAGAAATAAAGTGGTTCTGAATTCTGATGTGTTTCACGCAGACTAAAATATGTACAACTTCAGTCAGATAAAAAAATGGGGGAACCTCACTCTAATAACTGAAACAACAAAGTGCAATCTGCAGAGGATCCCAATCTCCAGTGTGTGTGTGTAAAATGCCCCTGTTGTTATATACTGGTGTCTAGACAGAAAGAGAACACATGGTGGTGGGTACAGAATACCTCAGACTTGAGGATGCAAGTGGCAAGGGCCTGAATTCCCTACCCACCACCATTTGCAAAAGAGGTTTGCAGATTTTTGCCTCATATTTGTTCTGTTCCTTGTAAAATCTGTGGTTTTTGTATGTTTGTTTTTCCTTGCACAGTTAGTAGTGCGGTGGTGCACTGGTAGCATTATTGCCTGACAGCTACAGGTTCTCTGGTTTGATTCTTGGCTGGGGTGCCTGTGTAGAGTCTGCATGTCCTCCCATTTCATATTTGTTCTGTTCCTCATACAATGTGTGGTTTCTGTACATTTGTTTTTCCTTGTGCAGTGGTGCACTGGTAGCATTGTTGCCTGCAGCTACAGGTTCTCTTATTTGGTTCTTGGCTTGGGTGCCTTGTGTGTGGAGTCTGCATGTCCTCCCATCTTACAAAGACATGTGTCTGCAGTGTTTCTCCCTGGGCCTCTGCTGAAAATCATTTTTTGTTCCAAGCAGACTTTTCTGGTTAACAAATGTTAAATAAATAAAAATAACAGGCATTTGAATTTCAGACTTCATATTCTTCAGAAAGTACATGGTAACACAAAACCTTTTATTCTAGCAATTTTCTAAATTTATAACATGGGTATTTGAAATTTGTCCCTATTTTTGGAACTGCATCCCCCCATTATTGGCTTTGTCCAGGTTTTTTGTGCTAAGGTTGAGAGCTATGGTAAGAACTGTATTCGCTGAATATGTTTGGGGGCTGTATTCCCCCATTATTGGCTTTGTTCAGGTGTTTTGTGCTAAGAGATTGACAGCTATGGTGAGAACTGAATTCACTAAATGGCAGCCATTATAGGTAGTAACTAGGCTCAAGGTAAAACCATCTTCTGTAACTGGACTATCCACATTGAAGTCTAACTCGCACTTTTATTTAGATATTGATGCTGGTACCCCTTCTGAATTCAAAATTGGGGTGTAAAAGCCTGACCTTCTCTTACTCTTAACCTCCTCTGTAAGTGAGTCTATTAGATCACTGGGGTAGTTTCGAGCTAAAAACATGTTCCTTAGTAATTCACATTCCAACTCAAAGTCTCTATCCAAAGTGATAATTCTAGCCGCCCTTACCAGATGGCCCTTAACGACTGAACATTTTTGATGGTAAGAGTGTCAGATGGAATAATAGAGAAATGAGTTGGAATAAGTATTTTCCTGAAAATTCTAGACAAGTATCGGTTTCTCCCCCTATCTTTTCTAAGATTAATATCTAAGTATGCTATTTCATCACTATCAAAAGTGTGAGTGACTTTCAGGAAGGATGTGACATTATTAAAGTAATCCACTAATCTATTAGCTTCTACAAAATCTCCTTTCAGCATAATAAAAATGTCATCCAAGAACCGCATATAAAACAAAATCAGGTTCTTGCATTCCTCCGTATTAAATACAAAATTAATTTCCCAGAATGCCATAACTAGGTTTGCCAAACTGGCTCCACAAGGGGAACCCATGGCAACCCCAATTTTCTGCAAGTAGAAGTCACTCTCATAAACAAAATAGTTATTAGATAAAACAATGTCCAACAACTCACATACAAGTGAAATTTCTGAATCAGGGGCTCCTTTCTTCCTTAACATCTCCATAATCCATTTGATTCCTTCCAAGTGTGGGATAGATGTATAGAGGTCTTTTACATCTATCGTGAGAAAATTATAGTTCTTGCTGTATTCAAGTTCATTAATTTTCTTTTAAAATGACCATGAGTCTTTACAGACTTGACTCTCACTTGTCAGGTCTCTTTTCAGAAAAGCATCCACTACTTTCACAGATGGATAAGTGACTGATTCTTGACCATCAACTAAAGGTCTCATTGGTGGATTGGTTAGATCCTTATGGATCTTGAGTATCCCGAATAGTCTCGGGATTTTAGGGTAAGGCATGGCCATGTAATTGAAGACATTGGCTTCAATTCTAGCTGTTATGAATAAATCGTTCATATACATATTTATCCATCGGTAAGCCATGTTTATTTCATTAAGGGAGGCTACTTGGTAAGCTTCCCCTGCTAGAATGTCCCTAATTCATTTCACATATTCGTGATGGTCTATGATAATGGTCCATGATAGTCAGGCCACAACCTTTATCCGGTCTGGAAACCTGTACTTTAAATGATCTTAAATAGTTCATTTCATCCCACTCATACTTGCTGACATTCATCTTGACAGTAACATTATTAGAGAATTTCTCTAAGTGCCTTAGGTCGAGCTCACGTGCGTGTTCATATATCTGCAGGCTGGGATGTAGTACTTGGTACGTGTAAGGCATTCCTGACATTTGAACTGTTATTGTCATTGTTACCAAATGAAATAATTAGATTTAGTTTCCTGGTGTAACTTTTGATGTTGAGGATTGCTCTGGCTACATTAATATGTTGTAAGGGAACAAACGTTTACCACCTAGCTAATAATTCAACTAATTTGGGACTAATGTTAACTTCCAAATAATGTATAATAGTCCCCAAAACAGATGCAACAGACTCCATATGCTAAACAAACTTGCCCTTGATGGAAGGTAGCCGGATAAAACAGCAGCACAGCAGACCAAATAAAACAAATCTTATTTATTGTGCAAGAATAAAAGTGAGTGCTTTTGCAGTGACAACCACTGCTTTATTAGACATTTTCTACAAAGCACATCCACACATAAATACTATTTGAAATCCAAGAAAACAAATCAAATTGGTGTAACAATTAATTAAACTTAATTGCATCCATAGATAAAGTGCTTTTTAAAGTAACCGTACACCAGTACAATATAACATGGTATTATTAACAAGTCAGTAAGATACAAAACATAAAACTACACCCCTACAGATATATACCCTTGCTATGATTAATATGCATGGGGTTATTTTTATGTTTTGGGATGCATGGGGTGCTTTGTAGAAAATGTCTGATGAAGCAGTGGCTGTCACTGCAAAAGCACTCACTTTTATTCTTGCACAATAAATAAGAAGATTTGTTTTATTTGGTCTGCTGTGTTGCTGTTTTATCCAGCTACCTTCCATCAAGGGCAAGTTTGTTTAACTTCCAAATAATTGAAAATTGAAAAAGTCTCTTCTATTGTTTTTAATGATATTCGGATTCTCTTTAGGCTCAGGGTACACTTCTAACGTTTCTTTCTGTTGAACTTCCTGCTGTACTTCTTGTTTGTATAATTCACTCATTTGGGAATAGCCCCCTATTGTTGGGGATTCTGAAAATTTGCACCAGGTATGTGCACAATATAGCATTCATTACATAAAAATAATTTAAAAAAAATATAAAAAAATATGTATATATAAAAAAATACACAATCTAACTATGACCGTTAAGGAGAATTGAGGCTGAATATTCTGGTAACAAGTTTACTAATGTAAGTGACTATTAGAGATGACTGTTATTCATGATATTAATATAAAATTAATATAAAAATTATATAAAAATTATTTTTGTGTTACATAGCTAGAAGGGAGATTCTGTCATCTAGTTAAACTTTTCAATTTAAGTAGACATCTAATCGAGCTCATGCATACTAAGTCATCTAGTTAAACTTTTCAATTTAAGTAGACATCTAATCGAGCACATGCATACTAAGTCATCTAGTTAAACTTTTCAATTTAAGTAGACATCCAATCAAGCACATGCATACTAAGTCATCTAGTTAAACTTTTCAATTTAAGTAGACATCTAATCGAGCACGTCATTAATACCAGGGTAGTAGTATGCATGTGCTCGATTAGATGTCTACTTAAATTGAAAAGTTTAACTAGATGACAGAAACTCACTTCTAGCTTTGTAACACAAAAATAATTTTTATATTAATTTTATATTAATATCATGAATAATATTCATCTCTAATAGTAACCTACTTTAGCAAGTGTGATACCAGAATATTCAGCCTCAATTCTCCTTAAGGGTCCTAGCTAGATTGTGTATTGATATATATATATATATATATATATATATATATATATATATATATATATATATATATATATATATTTATTATTTTTATATAATGAATGCCATATTGTGGAATGAAGTGGATGGCATAGCATAGATGAATGCGATAGATTTAGTAATCTGGTAATCATAGCTAGTTAAAATTATGTACTAACATCAAGTTAATTTCTTGTATGGTAATTTTAGTCACTGTTAATGGTGCCTAAATTTATTTCTCGAACTGGCAGCTGAGTTATTTTTCTGGGCTAGGCGATTAACTATGAACCAGTATGAAATGTTGTACTAAAAAGGTTTGTAGTGAAAAAAAAGTTTGTAGTGCAGAATTTCAGCAGTGCAATGGTAATTTCTTATAGGTAACCTTATTATTTCATATGTTTATTTGTTCTTGTTGTTTAAAGTATACCTATCAGCATACTTTACTTTTAAACCATAGCTTCAATCTTCCTTGTTCATGGTTGTCAGCATTGTTTTAGTTTTAAACAGTAACAGGGTTAACTATTGCTGCTGATGTCATCACAGCATGTGAGCTGACATGCTCAAGCACTTCCTGGTATTGTATTTAACTGAAATTTGTACCTTGAATGTTTGCATCTGAAGAAGTTTGATTTTATTAAACGAAAAGCACTTTATGCACTTTAAAACTACTGGTTGCTTTCTGAAGCCATTTTATTTTCTATTTTACACTTGAACAACTGTTATGATACCTCCACACTCTATGAGGGTAATCACACACACATTTCTGGCACTGTAACATCTGTTGGAGGCGTTAGGAGGCACATTGCTATACCTGTATGCCACATTATGATCAATATGTATTAATATATACATTAATATATATTATATCAAAATCCATACTGTCCTGAATGCTATCCATGCCATTTATGTTGTCAAATACCTATGTATGTACTGTGTGTAACACCAGAACAAATAGCACACATGCACCTGGTGTAGTAACTTGATGGGGGTTCTGCACCATCAGACAGTAATGTTTATGCCGCAAAATGAATACCTAGGTATGTCCAATGAGATGTGTGACAGCTCACTGTGGCAAAGGTGGTACACTTCAGTTACACAGCAGTAGAAGATGTGTAGATTGGTACATGAAGAAGGATGTGTTGTACTCAGTTATTGGTGTGATGAAGGCTGGGAGCTATGGAGGTATTATGGCCTCTGATGTGGATGTTCTTCACTTACTCAGTATTTGTGTTGCATACAAGGGAGTAGTCAGCAATGTGACCACATGCAGTTGGATATTCCAATTACCATCTACCCCAGGACACAGGTCACATACCTATTGGTCTGATTATAGGGTGTGATGTCCACATTACACAACCTAAGTATAATGTGATGTCCACATTATACTTCGGTTGTATGATTGTTTTCCTGATGTTACAAATCTCCCCATGTTTTCTTGTCATTGCAGGTATTGTCGTGGCTGTGGCAGCAATCTTTGGTGTGTTGATACTGTCTGTATTATACCACTATCACAGCTAGAGTCAGTGATTGCCCACAGTCTATAGTCCCTCAGGCAGCTGTTTGGACACAGATGTGTAGGTCATCTGTGATGTCTAGTACTTAAATAATGGACAGGAAAGAGCCTAGCAGAAAGTCCTGATGTATGGACATAATCACTGGACCTGAGATATAGGTCAAGTCACACACCTCAACATATTTAGATGCCATGTATGTAATACACTGGTCTACCCACTTGGTGATATAGGTGTATATGGCCACGTCTGACAGTGTTGAGTGAATACCTCAGTGTGGATTTGTGTCAAATGCCTTGGGCTTGTGAAATTCAAAAGGGTGATAATGCTGTCATCATGCATGCCCTCGATGATCTCTTTGAGGACATCTAAAACATGTAACAGACATGATGTAACATTAACAACTCACACAGGTCTGTTGCACACACTGGGGATATCATTGGTGTCCATTTAGAAAAGGTTCATGATAACATGATGGTCTAACTCGCAGATGAGGAAAGTCAGGATTTGTCTCTGCATGCATGCATCAGGTGCTGTGCCACTCCCAATTCACATGGTTGCATGCTGAAAACACCCTTCTACAGCAACATAGTCTGTTTGGAGGGTGTGCTGAAGTGTGTATTAAATCATGTCAGGTGTATGTGAGGATGTCACAGCACATTGATTCTGTACGATAGGCCTGTATGTAGATAAGTCAGTGCATACTGGCTATCCTCAATTGGCATAGGGTTTGAACAACAGTGCCCCACACAGGGATTATTGAGAAAGTCTCCCAGCTGGGGGTTAAACTTCATGTCACTAGTTGGGTAACCAGTTGGCTCACTGGAAGAACACATACTGTGAAAGTTGATGAATCAACCTGTGCCAATAGAGTTGTTACCACTGGTGTACCCAGGGATCTGTGCTTGACCCTTTACTATTTGGAATCTATTTCTCAACAGTTCAGGCTAAGGTATATGGCCTTTGGCTTACTGTATCTGCTGATTTTTGCATACTGGGTGCAATCGAGTCCAACTATGATGGTAACATACTACAGGAGGGACTAATACAGACAACAGATTGGTGACAAAGCCACACAGTCTACAAATAAATGCAGAAATGTGTCTTTATTTTGTCCTTCTGAAAAGTGGAATTCCATGCTAATTACAGCATTGACAACAGTCCTGCTGTTTGAAATCCAGTGATGCAAGCACTGGTAAAACATTTAGATAGCAATCTGAGCTTTGACCACCAAGTGTCCACACTGGTATTGAAAGCCTATGTTGTGCACATCATAAGTCACACCATCATATTCAGATCTTAGGAGTGTATGGCAGCACTGTACTCGAACCTCATCAGATCACTAATAGAGTATAATGCTCTATTTTTGCTTGTACCTTACCAGACACATGCAGCAGCTGGAGAGACCACAGGAGTTTCTCACTAAGAAAGCACAGGGCCTATAAACCATGCCATGTTGTATGTGGATAGACTGAAAGCCATGTCACTGTAATTTGCATCTCATAGTATGAGGTGACTTCTGCCTGTCTCTGACTCTGCCCTCATGGAAATAGTGCATATTCACAAATCGGATATAGCCGATGACATCAGCAGTGTCTGTTGAGTAGAATATGGTAATAAAAGTGTCCCACATGCTGATGTAAAAAGGCTCCCTGTAATGTCAAGCAAGAGTGCACACACACACACACACACACACACACACACACACACACACACACACACACACACACACACACACACACACATTGCAGTGAGAATATAATCCATACCTAAGTACACGCACTACAGACTTCTCTATTTAAGGCAAGTGCCACAGCTCAAGTCGGACTTGGAGTGTCTTAGACAACACTTTATAGCTGATGATGTCAACAGTGTATATTGAGGAGAATATGGTAATAACAGTGTCCCACATGCTGGTGTAAGATGCTCTCTGTAATGTCAAGCAAGAGCACAAACACACAGACACCCCCCCAGTTAAATGTAGTGAGAATAGAACCCCTATCTAAGTACACAGGCTTCAGACCTCTGTATTAAAGGCAAGAACCACGGCTCAATTCTGACTTAGAGTATCTCAGACAACAATTTATAGCTGATGACATCAGCAATGTCTGTTGAGGAGAATATGGTAATAACAGTGTTCCACATGCTAGTGTAAAAGGCTCTCTCTAATGTCAAGCAAGAGCACATACACACAGACACACACACACATGCACACACACACACACACACACACACACACACACACACACACACACACACACACACACACACACACATACACACACACACACATACACACACACACACACACACACACACACACACACACACACACACACACACACACACACTTGACTCAGTGGGAACAGAACCCATATCTATCTAAATACACAGACTACAGAACTCAGTACTTTATGCAAGTGCCACAGCAGAAGTCTGCCTTTTAGAAGACTGCAGGTCAACTTATAGTGGATGACATCAGTAGGGCATGTTGGAGAGAAGATGTTGGGAAGCCTGCATGAAATGGATGTGTAGGCATGTGCAGCTATCAAAATACTGTCAATCCATGGGATTGGAGCAGTAATTGTAGGATACATGCTTCTTTTATTTGGGCTAGACACACACACACACACACACACACACACACACACACACACACACGCACACACGCACACACACACACACACACGCACACACGCACACACGCACACACGCACACACACATACAGTTGACTGCAGTGATAACAGAACCCCTACCTATCTAAGCAGACAGACTACAGAACTCAGTACATTATGCAAGTGCAACAGCACAAGCTTGACTTTTAAAAGACTGCAGGTCAACTTATCTTCCCTAGCCTTGCAGATAAGGCTTTTTAGGCTTATGGGTCAATAGTTCAAGTTCTACACATTACCAGACTAATGTGCATTGCATATCACATAAAACATTTGATATTGTCTGTAGTGTTGATTATATATGTGTGGAAAAGTACTGAGACACCAGTGTTGCAGTGCTTGGGGGGAGACAACATATGGCTGTATTGTAAATATGTGCAATATTGCTCAATAGGGCTTTCAGTTTGTTACCTTTCCACATGTCATTTCATGTCATAGACAGAAAATGGACAGTAAACAGCAGTAATGCATAATAATATTTACTTTTCCATAGTGCAGCGAGCAGCTGGTTTACGGACAGTTGGCAAAGTGTTTGCACATGAGAGATACACATTTTCAATACTATCCATGCTTGCGCATAGTTAAGCAGTGCACAAAGATGAACCGCATTGCAAAAAGTCTGAGAGTTATTATTGAGTCTGTGAAACACACATGCTACTTAACTGACTCTGTAGCAGCAGGTGTATATGTATTGACATAGTTCTTTTTGAACCCAGATGATACTGGGTTAGAATGCAGATGTATCTAATACTTTTAAAGACTTTTAAATAAACAGTAATAATGCAATGACATGAATGATTTATATTACATGTGTTGCTGTGTGTTGGCATAGAGCAGTGGGGTTAAGCAGCATTGTGAGAATATAACCACAGAGCTGTTCCACCACTCACCATTGCTGCGCATTGGTGAATGATGCGAAACTCCTTGCAAACATAAAGGCCAAAAAGTGAAGCGATCCATTGTTTCTTCTGCTACATATGTTTGTTGTATGTGATTATACTTTTTGACCAGATTATAGGTATTAAAATGGGGTAGATAGGAAAATCGTGAAATGGGGAAGAAGCGGGGGAAGAACAAAGGGAAAGCAATACAGGAATGTGCAGGAGGGAGGTAGGAAAGTACCATAGTAATCCATTTCTTTAACAGTGTAAACTAAAAATATGTGAACAATATTAACTAAATTTTGACTGTCACCTCCACAAAGAGGGATGACAATAACACAATCAGTTTGTATAGCCAATTAGACCGAATGAAGTGTGCCAAGAAGATGACTGTGTGAAATGGAGAGCTATGTATGGGACATTTTTTTTCTTTGTGGGACAGGTGCCCATTTTTTTTCAGTTCAGTATGAAAGGACTGCTGGGTAAGGGACATAAGGAATGTCTGGGTCAGGTACGTTGGGTAGGTGAGGAAGCAAATGCAAACAAATATGATAAGAAACAGGAACAGTGATGGACCCAAAAAGTTGGGGGACAACATGACTGGGGTGAGGAAGGGGACAGAGCAGGCTCATGGACATCAAGCCTGGAGATAGTGAGAATTGAGCCCTCACCCACTGGATTGTCATCACTCTTCCCTTACTCCACTGGTGGTTGGAGACTGTGACAGCTCCTCCTCCTATGAACCATGAGGGAGATCAGCCTCTCCATCTGGTGTAGGCATACACCAGTAGTGTGGTGCATGACCCTACACACCACCCCTGCTAACTCCCTGCAAGTGATGAAATCATTGCCTCTACCACTGCTCCTGGAGGGTATCACTGCACCAGCTTCCTGGGCAGTACTAACTGAGGGCACAGGTAGTGCAGAGGCAGTGTTGCCAGGTTGGGTCCCAGACATGCTGGGCCTCGGTGCTGGAGCTAGTGAAGCAGGGGCAGGCTGATCAATTGTGGGTGGCCTACCTCACTGTGCTGTGCAGTGTTTAATGATGTGGTACACATGGATGACATAGAGACATTTTGATGACACATAACAGAAAATCAAAGAAGAGAGACAAGGGTTGGGGTGAGAGAAAAAAAAGAAAAAAAAAATAGTATCATCATATGTGACATACAATGCATTAACACAATTATACAACTCTTTTGTCTGAAGTATTATATTTAAGTATACATTCCAACGGATGCACACTATACTACAGATTGCTGAAAGTAATCCTTGCAATGTGCATATATTGCACATATGCATGTTCCAGTTATACAGATTGCAGTTTACTGCAGGGCATTTGTACCACTGGTATAGAGTTTTTAATTTAATGTAAATGTTATTGAAGAAATAACAGTATTATATTGTTGGGAATCATGGTATTTGAACCCACAACCTCTGACTACAGTCTAATATTGGACTCTTACAATTGGTTTGTGCTACAGACTAATGCATGCATATTTGCTTTTATAGTTGAGATATGCATGCTCAGTTTGATACAACTCTATAAAAGACCAAAAAAGTTATCTTTATCTTTTAATGCTACAATACTACTTCTCTTCTGCTGCATACATACCACTTGCTTCCCTCAGTCTCTTCAATCGAGCAACATGAGCCTGTCAATTGAACTCACATTCAGTGGGAGCTGGGGAAAGAACAGAAAGGACCAGAAGAGCATTATGGATACCAGTCTTGCCTAAATTTAGCTTTCTAAGTCTTACAAGTACTCTCTTATTGTCATACATACACAGCTGTGGGATATCTGGACTCTCAAATTCCTGCAACCAGTGGTTCAAAATATTCCTTTTTTTCTTGCACAGTGCATTTAAATTATGCCTACATTGCTGTCCAGTGCATGGGATACCAGTGACACTGGATACAGCCTGGGTGAAATTATTTCATGCCTCAGACTTGTACTGTGAGCCAGGATAGTCCCCCTGCAGAAGCCTTTTGCTGTGGTGCTTTACCAGGAGTCCAATAAATATTCTGGACTCCTGAATAGCCAATTGCTGTGCCCTAAAGTGTGCACCTTCCTTTCCAATGCCACCGTTGTCTACCAGCCAGACTAGACTGATGTTTTCCTGCCAATTCCAGTTATTGCTTTTAGTGAAAGTGTGCAAACCCAAGCAATGACGCCAAATACATTTGCATGATGTTAAGCAGAGCTCAGCAGCACCAAGCAGGGAAGAATTAAATAACTGAAATTGGAAGGTTAATCTGACACTTGGCCTTAGTTTGAGGGGGGTGGCTAATGTCGCCTGGAAATATATATTGGAAATTAGAAGGTAACTGTTAGGTGAGTTAAGTTTGCAGAAAAAGCACTTGGGGCATAAATGTAATACACTGACATTTTTTATACACTGAGTAAAATTTACTTTTACAGTGTGGGATTCAAACCTAGGCATAAGGGACAAAACATTTTCATCCGCAGTATTGATTTTCCATCATTGCCACAGAAAAAGTACTACTTAGACAGTCAGGAATTATACATAAATACAGGTGACACTTTCAGCAGTTGTACATGTATGTGTGTAACCTGACAATGTCACTGGATATAGATCCAGTTGCGGATGTGTCTTAGTTAATTCTGAAGACCATGCAGGGCCAGATAGCAGAATTATACTTATAGAAATATAGTAGACAGTACACCCTCGGTACATATGAAAACACAATAATGGTGTCTCATCCATCATATATATAATTCATACCAGCTCCACTATATAAAGTGTTATAAGTGAGAGTGACTATAATGGGAAGTGGAACAACAGTAAAAATGTCTGACATACCCTGTATTAGACCCCAGAACCACGTGTATGGCAGTCCACACCTGTTGCTGTCTATTTTTCAATTCATTGCTATAAAGTGCACTGTCACAAGAGCAAAACTAGGTTGCACACCCTGTACTAGAACCCAGGACCATCTGTACTCCAGCCCTACACTTACACCTGTTACCACAGGGCTAGTTACATGAAATTTCCTAATTTCCAAATCATTCTTAAGGTCTCTGTGTTAACCGCCATCCAATGTCACTTAGCAATGCCCAACAGAATTAGGAGAACATGTCCATTTTCAATTATTGGCTGTCTGACTCCTGTCTGTAGAAGTTCGATGGCTACAGATGCTGGGAACCCTGGTATCTGCAGTGCAATGCTACTCAATGCCATTAAGGGCACTTGTGTGATGAAATATAGAAATTGCAGCAATGTATTGTTTTTGACTTTTGCACCTTTATAGAGGCCCTGTTTGCAAGTGTTCTACTAGTGTTCTGTCTGATTTCTGGGTGGAACACTAATTCACTTTGCACACTGCCTCACTTCACACAGGCGAGATAAGCACAGCCAAACCTGACATTCACTTTTCCCCATTTACCGTGTTTGCACTAAGAGGCACAGTACACATTGTCCCCCCAAAAAAGAAAGAAAGAAAAGAAGAAGAAAAAAAGAGGCAAGTAGTTGAAATGAGGAAAAGCAATCTATGACATATACACTAGGAAATGTCAGCACACATGAGATATTTCTACCTAGGTCTGGATTTGAAGTCTCACTTCAATGAACCTTCAGAACACAGGAAGGGTGCCTTATCCCTCTTTGCCATACAAACAGCTTTGCAGCAGGGAACCGAAACATAAATAAAATGGAATAGTAGTTCAAATGAAACAAAGCAATCTATGAAATAAACACAACAAAATGTTTGTTAGTACATGAGATATTTCTACATAGGTCTGGATTTCAACTCTCACTGCAATGAACCTTCAAACACAAAAAGGGTGCCTTATCCCTCTTTGCCACACAAACAGCTTTGCAGCAAGGAACTGAAATCATTCTGCATACAACCAACTGCAACATATTCTACAGTAATATGAAACCATACAACTGTTATTTGTACATTTATTATTTCTGGATGTAGTGCACTAAGTTATGCCATCCGCCAGACGCTCCCTTAAAGACTTCCATCCCAGAGGGGGGGGGCAAAATCCGGACTCTCTAATCCATGCGGGAGAGTTCCCTGCCCAGACAATTTCCATCTCTCTCCCCCTTCTGGACTTCCAACGGGAAAGAACCCCTCCAGGCTTCCACTTTTACCTGGGTGGGAGAGCTCTTTCCCCGGGTTACATATCTCACAAAGGCTACCAAGTCATGCAGTGTCACCCAGGCCCTCAGAACCTCTCAGGGGAACCTCCCTACAATCCCAGCTGGCCCCATGGAACTCCCCACGGCTGCCAAGGGGCAGGTCGGCTCTCATCAGGATTTCTGAGTGCCCCTCCTTTCTGGTCCAGAGCACCATGGTCCCCATCTCCCCCATATCTCTTGAAGGCTGCCAAATTGTGCAGTGTCCCCGTGCCCTCAGGGAGCACTCAGGGGCTTCCCTCCAATCCCTGCCAGCCTTGTGGAACTCCCCTCAGCTGCTGAGAGGCAGGTACACTCCCATCTGGGCTTCTGTGTCCCACTGCTTTCCTGTCCAGAGGGGCTCTGGGGACTTTGCAATATTTTGGGGACACCATTGGGTACCGGGTGAGGTGGGCCACCTTCCCCCTGCCTGGCAGTAGCTGTCAAGAACCTGCAGACACCCACCAGTCACTCCCTTAAGGACTTCCATCGTGGAGGGCTCTGCCTAACCCCTCTCACCCAGGAAGGAGCTCTTTGGGCCCCACAGCCATCCACCAGCTGCTCCCTTAAGGACTTTCACCCAGAGAGAGGGAGGGCATCATCCAGACCCTCTCACTCAGGTGGGAGCACTCCCTGCCTGGCTGCTTTCCACCTCTCTCCCCCCCTTCCAGCCTTCCTTCCCAGAGAGGGCTGGGGTCCGGACCCCCTCATACAGGTGGGAGCTCTCCCAGCCCAGCCGTTTTCAACCTCTCTCTCTCCCTACCATCTGGACTTCCATTGGGAGGGAACTCCTCCATGTTTCCACTCCTACACCGGCACAAGAGCTCTTTTCCCAGGTTAGATATCTCCTGAAGGCTGCCAAATCATGCAGTGTCAACCATGCTCTCTGAGCCTCTCAGGGGAGCTTCTCTCCAATCTTTCCAGCCTTGTGGAACTCTGCTGGACGACAAGGCCACAGACAGTCCCTCATCCAGACTTTCGTGACGCTGGTTCTTCCATTTGCCCTCCACCTAAGGCTTTCAATCCGACAAAGGAGATGGCCATGGGTCCCAGCATCTCTGCACATTTTGCTGTGTGCCTCCCTCTCTCTCCTCTGAGGTGCCATGTGCTGGTGAACATGCTTTGCTTCAAGCCCCCTGGCATGTGGCCCCTTGCCTCTTGTGTTGTGCTGTTTGGAGGGCTGCATCCCTATGGTGCCAGGTGAAGGATGGAAGGCTGATCCGAAGCCCATGGCCAGCCCCAAGTGCAAGATGCCATGGCAGCTGTATTGCCACAGCCCTGGGGGCCAAGAGGATGGGATTGCACATCTGGCTTCCTTGGGTGGTCCTCAGCCTGCCCCTGCTGACAGCCAACTCCCCTGGCTGCTCATGGGTGCAAGAATCCTTGGTGGCCATATCTCCCATCCCTTGGGGGCTGGGAAGATGGGATTGCAGACCTGGCTTCCTGGGCCAGTCCTTGGCCTATCCCACACTGATGGCTGACTCCCCCAGCAGTTCCTGGGTGCAAGATGCCATGGTGGCTATATCTCCCCTCCTCTGGGGGCTGGGAGGATGGGATCGCAGACCTGGATTCCCGGGGCAGCCCTCAGTCTGCCTGAGCTAATGGCCATCTCCGCCAGCCAGTCAAGGGTGCAAGATGCCACTGCAGTGTATCTTCCCTCCCCTGGGGTCTGGGAGGATGGGACTGCAGACCTGGATTACTGGGGTGGCCCTTGGCCTGCCCACGCTGACGACCAACTCCCCTGACTGGCCCCAGGTGCGAGACACCATGGTGGCTATATCTCCCCTCCTCTGAGGGCTGGGAGGATGGGATCCCAGACCTGGCTTCCCCGGACAGCCCATCACCCTCTCCCAGGAACAGTGCATCCCTCTGCCAGGTCGCCCCTCTGGGAATGACCCTTAAGCTTGGATATGCGATCCTCAGCCCCCTCCGTGCCTGCATGGGTTCTGGCTATCTGGAAGGAGGTACCAGAGGGTGCAGAGCAAGGGGCATAATGGGGGACCTCCTCCCTCACATGATGCCTCACTGGGAAGCGCCCAGAACATGCTCCCTCCCTCCCTCACCCACCTGGAGCCCATGCCCACTGCTAAGGACAAAAGTCCCAACAATGATCTGGACGGGGAGGAGGAAGGGGGCCAGGATGCATGGCAGGGGAGCCAAGAATGGGTCACCCCTCCCCATGAGGCCATGGAGCCCGTCCCCCCCACCTGCAACAAAAGCTTGGCTCGAGGGCTGACTTTCAATAGATTCCAGCTTTTTGCTGCTCTGCTAAGTACAAAACTCTATATATATATTCTATATATGATTTATCACCCAGTTCCCCACGAATGTGTGGTGCACTGCTGGAGAGAGGCAGCCCCTTCCATATGTGCCTCGGCCTTGAGGCCAGCAATCCCTGGCTAACAGGAGATCTGCAGTGCTGTGGTATTGTTATGTTTAGGCAGGATTCTGACTTAGAGGCGTTTAGTCATAATGCCACAGATGGTAGCTTCGCACCATTGGCTTCTCAGCCAAGCACATACACCAAATGTCTGAACCTGCAGTTCCTCTCATACTGAGCAGGATTACTATCGCAACAGCACATCATCAGTAGGGTAAAACTAACCTGTCTCATGATGTTCTAAACCCAGCTCACATTCCCTATTAGTGGGTGAACAATCCAACGCTTGGTGAATTCTGCTTCACAATGATAGGATGATCCGACATTGAAGGATCAAAAAGGGATATTGCTATGAATGCTTGGCCTCCACAAGCCAGTTGTCCCTCTGGTAACTTTTCTGACACTTTCTGCTTAAAACCCAAAAAGCCAGAAGGATCATGAGGCCCCACTTTCACGGTCTGTATTCATACTGAAAATCAAAATCAAGCAAACATTTGCCCTTCTGCTCCACAGGAGGGTTCTATCCTCCCTGAGCTTGACTTAGGACACCTGGGTTACTCTTTGACAGGTGTACCACCCCAGTCAAACTCCTCACCTGACACTGTACCCAGAGCCGGTCGCGCCCAGATGCCCGGGTGCTTGGAGCCAGAAGCAATGGCCTCGGTGGTTCTTGCCCCCCCACCTCACTGGGTAAGTGAGAAAACAATAAAATACTGGTATTTCATCGGTGGCCAAGGCCTCCCTCTTATTCTGCACATTTCATGTCTCTTCACAGTGCCACACTAGAGTCAGGCTCAACAGGGTCTTCTTTCCCCGCTGATTCTGCCAAGCCCATTCCCTTGGCTGTGGTTTTGCTAGATAGTAGGTAGGGACAGTGGGAATATTGTTCATCCATTCATGAATGTCACTAATTAGATGAAAAGGCATTTGGCTACCTTAAGAGAGTCATAGTTACTCCTACCATTTACCCGCTCTTCACTGAATTTTTTCACTTTGACATTCAGAGAACTGGGCAGAAATCACATCGCATCAACACACTTCTTGATGCTTTGTTTTAATTAAACAGTCAGATTCCCTCAGTCTGCACCAGTTCTAAGTCAGTTGCATAGTTGCCAGATTATGTGGAATGCTGATCATGAGCAATGCCTGCCTCAGCTGGGGTGATCCAGAGTCGCCACCGCTGGATCCCAGCTTCCTGGGAGGGGGGAGCATGATGAGGGGCCAATGCCTCATCTAGCCGCGGCTCACACCCAGCCCCTCTTTATGCCCAAGCCCGACTGACCCAGCCCTTAGAGCCAATCCTTATCCTGAAGTTATGGATCTGGCCTACTGACTTCCCTTACCTACATTGTTCTAATATGCCACAGGCTGTTCACCTTGGAGACTGAGACTTAAAACTTCTCCCCCAGAATTTCAAGGGCTGGTGAGAGCTCACCTGATGCTGCTGGAACAGTGACACTTTGCAGGACACGGGCCCCTCTCTCAGGGCGAACCCATTCCAGGTGCGCTGCCCTTGACAAAGAAAAGAGAACTCTCCTAAGGGCCCCTGCCGGCTTCTCTGGGATTGTTTGCATCACCGCACTGCACACCGTGAGACACTCATCTTTGCCAGTCCAGATTCGGGGAGCTGAACCCGACTCTCTTTCACTCTGCTGAGGGCGATGGAGACCATCACCCATCCCTTCATAATGGCACTCAGCTATCTCTCAGGACCGACTGACCCATGTTCAACTGCTGTTCACATGAAACCCTTCTCCAGTTCAGCCTTCAAAGCTCTCGTTTGAATATTTGCTACTGCCACCAAGATCTGTACCTGAGACGGCTCCACCTGGGCCCTCATCCTGGGCTTCAGTGCCAGCACAACAGCCTTCCTACTCATCATGGCATAGCCCACATGGCTCCCAGTGCCAGCAATGGCCAGGTATGGGTCCGATGCTCCAGCACCATCAATTTTCAGGGCTAGTTGATTTGGCAGATGAGTTGTTATACACTCCTTAGCAGATTCCAACTTCCATGACCACTGTCCTGCTGTCTATATCAATCAACACCTTTTCTGGGGTCTGATGAAAGTTAGCATCGGGTACCTTAACCAGATGTTCGGTTCATCCTACAGCATTGCTTTGGCTTACCAAAAGTGGCCCACTGGGTGCTCTCATTCCATGCCTGGCTCCAAGCCAGTGAGTCAGGCTTCTTACCCATTTAATGTTTGAAAATAGATTGAGATCATTTTGCCCGCAAGACCTCTAATCATTCACTTTACCAGATAAAACTGCATCCGCCGAGCACCAGCTATCCTGAGGGAAACTACAGAGGGAACCAGCTACTAGGTGGTTCAATGAATCTTTCACCCTATACCCAGGTCAGATGACCAATTTGCATGTCAGGACCTCTCTGGACCTCCACCAGAGTTTCTTCTGACTTCACCATGCCCAGGCATAGTTCACCAACTTACAGGTCCCATCAGGTATGCTCACACTCCACTTCCCCGATGAGATGGGTGAGACGGACTGGTGCTGCACTCCCCATGTGGGGTGGTGGGATCCTCCTTCAGCCAGCACACACCAGCCCTCACTTTCATTGTGCAGTGGGGTCTCAAGATGGGATGGGTGGGTCACTGACTTCGCCATGACCTGTGCATCCAAGGTGAGCCTGCCGGCCTAGTGGTGGAACTCAGTTGGGCTGCAGTGAGGAGAGTCCAGCCCAGTCAACAGACCCACCAAGAGCCGAGGGCCCCCGGCCTCCTCTGCAAGGGCGAGGGTGGGTGTGGCAGCAGTTGTCTCCCATGACCCGGAGTCACAGTGAGAGCTGATCATGGGCTATAACACTCCCCTCTGGGGAGGGGAGCTACCCTCCATGTACTCTTCCCTGCCATCCTGGAGCCAGTCAGGGCATACCTCTGTGGAGGAAGTCCACCCGAAGGCAGCCAGTGCATCCAGGGATGGTCCCCCACCTCTTGGAGGGAGAGGGGATCGGCCTCACCTGGGTGGCCGGTGTGGCCGCCGAGTTGAATCCTCCAGGCAGACCATGCAGACCCCACCTGCTTACTTCTGAATGGTTTCACACCCTCTTGAACTCTCTCTTCAAAGTTCTTTTCAACTTTCCCTTATGGTACTTGTCCACTATCAGTCTTGTGCTGGTGTTTAGCCTTAGATGGAGTTTACAACCCACTTTTCCTGCTCCCCCTGGTGAAAGTCCTTAAGGGAGCTGCTGGTGGATTGCTATGGGGTCCAGAATGCTCCTACCCTGGTGGGAGGGGTCAGGAGGAGGCCCCCAGAACAGATGTACTTAAGGGAGTTTCTGGCGGGGTTGCTCCCACTGGACTTGGTGAGAGGGACTGGATCCTGCACCCATATCCAGGTGGAAGTCCTTAAGGGAGCTGCTGGTGGACAGCTGTGGGGCTGGGAGAGCTCCTGCCCAGGCGATCGGGGTCAGGAGGAGTCCCCCATGATGGAAGTCTGGATGGGAGTTTCTGGCAGATGGCTGCAAGGTCTGGAGTGCTACTGACAAGCAGGGTGAAGGCATCTGACTTTGCCCGGTACTCGATGGCATCCCTGAAATATCACAAAGTCCCCGGTGCCCCACTGGATGGGAAAGCAGGGAGACACAGAAGTCCCAGTGGGAGCAGACCTACCCCTCGATGGCCAAGGGGAGTTCTTTGAGGCCAGCTGGGTTCAGGGGGAAGCTCCCCTGAGAGGGTCTGAGGGCACAGGTGACTCTGCATGATTTGGCAGCCTTCAGGAGTTATGTAACCCAGGGAAAGAGCTCTCCCACTCATGTAGAAGTGAAAGCCCAGAAGGGTTCCATCCCAATGGATGTCTGTAAGGGGAAGAGAGCAGAAAGCAGCCGGGCAGGGAGTGCTCATGCATGGATGAAAGGGACCAGATCCTGCCCTCGCCTCCAGGTAGAAGTCCATAAGGGGGAAAGTGGTGGAAAACAGCCGGGCAGGAAGTGTTCTCACCTGGATGAGAGGGTCCGGATTCTCCCCCCCTCCGGGTGGAAGTCCATAAGGGAGAGAGAGGCAGAAAGCAGTGGGGCAGGGAGTACTCACACATGGATGAGATGGCCCCGGATCCTCCCCCCATTCAGGTGGAAGTTCATAAGGGGGAGAGAGGTGGAAAGCGGCTGGATAAGGAGTGCTCATGCCTGCATGAAAGGGTCTAGATCCTGCCCCCCTCTGGGTGGAATTCCATAAGGGAGCAGTTGGCAGATGGCTGCAGGGTCTGGAGTGCTCCTGCTTGGGTGAGAGGGGTCAGGTGGAGGCCCCCATGACAGAAGTCCTTAAGGTAGTCGCTGGTGGGGGGGCTGCTAGTGTCCCCTGCTGAGAGGGTCCAGATCATGCCCTCCTCTGTGTGGAAGTCCTCAAGTGAGTGGATGACAGCTGGCTGCAGGGTCCGGAGAGCTGTCCAGGTGACCGTGGTCAGGAGGAGCCCCCCCATGATGGAAATCTTTAAGGGAACCACTAGCGGAGGGCTGCGGTGTCCGGGTGAGAGGGGATGGGCAGAGTCTACCCCAACAAAAGTCCTTAAGGGAGCCACTGGTGGGGGGGCTGCGAGTCTCCCCAGGTGAGAGGGTCCAGCTGGTGCCCCCTCAGGGTGGAAGTCCTCAAGTGTGCAGCTGGCGGACAGCAGTGGGGTCTGGAGAGCTCCTGTCCAGGTGAGTGGTGTGAGGTGGAGCCCCCCACAACAGAAGTCCTTAAGGGAGCTGCTAGTGGAGAGCTGCAGAGTCTGGAGTGCTTCTGCTTGGGTAAAAGGGGATAGGTGGAGCACCCCATGACAAAAGTCCTTAAGGCAGCAGCTGGTGGGGAGCTGTGAGTCGCCCCTGGATCTATTGAAAGTAAGCCCTTGAGACACACTTTTGTTACAGGAAGGGTGATGGGCTCTGCACCCTCGCAGGGAGGGTGGAACTGTCCTTGTCCAGCCCGACCTGCATGCAGCCCCCTCCCCTGCATCCAGATCATTGGTGGGACTTTGCTCCTCAGCGGTGGGTGTGTGGTCCAGCCGGGGGAGGGAGGGAGCAGGGTCTGGGCATGACCCGGTGGTGGGTCCTCCTGCATGGGGAGATGTCCCTGGTTTGGCCTCTCACTCCGCACCCTCAGGTGCCTCCTTCCAGATAGCCACAACCCATGCAGGTGCAGATGGGGCTGAGGATCGTGTACCCAAGCTCAAGGGTCATCTTGGAGGAGCAACGTAGTGGGTTGGGTGCGTGGGTCCAGGGAGAAAGTGAAGGGCCATCCATGGAAGACACATCAAGAGATCCCATCATCCCAGCCCCCAGGGAAGGGGAGATATGGCCGCCATGGTGTCTCTCACCTGAGGCTAGTCAGGGCTGTTGGCTGTCAGTGCAGGTGGGCCAAGAGCTTCCCCCAGAAGCCAGGTCTATGACCCCATCCTCTCGGCCTCCAGGGGAGGGGAGATATGGCCACCAAAGTGTCTCACACCTGGAGCTGGCCGGGGGAGTCTGCCATCAGCATGGGCTGGCAGAGGGCCACCCCAGTAAGCCATGTCTGTGATAATGTCCTAATGGCCCCCGGGGGTGTGGAGATACATCCACCGTGGCGTCTCTCAGATGGTGCCGGCCATGGGCATCGGGTCAGCCTCTGGTCCTTCAGTTGGCACCATGGGAATGCCACCCTACAAACGGCACCACACAGGAGTCAAGGGGCCATGTGTCAGGAGGCTCGAAGTGAAGAATGTTCATCAGCACCTGGCACCACGGAGGACAGAGAGGGCAGCGTGCAGCAAAATGCGCAGAAATGTCAGAACCTGGGTCCATCTCCTTTGCAAATTTGAAAAACCTATGTGGAGGGCATAGGGGAGAACCAGCATCACAGAAGTCTGGATGAGGGACTGTCTGAGAGAGGGGAAACTTTACCCACTGATGAAGGCTTGATAGCTGAAACCGGCTTGGAGATATTTACAACAAGAATATGGAATAAATACCATCTTTAACTTAATTCAAGATTTCAGTGTCTTAGTATTGCTTTTTGCTGGCCACTAGTGTTTGGATGTCTCTTGGACCAGCAGAGTTCCACGAGGCTGGGAAGGATCAGCGGGAAGCTCCCCTGAGAGGTTCAGAGAGCATAGTTGACACTGCATGATTTGGCAGCCTTCAGGAGATATGTAACCCGGGAAAAGAGCTTTCACGCTTAGGTAGGTCCCTCCAGATAGAAGTCCGGAAAGGAGATAGAGGCTGAAAACGAGAGCTCCTGCCTGTGTGATGGGGTCCTGACCACGGCCCCCTCCAGGACAGATGTCTGGAAGGGGGAGAGAGAGGAAATAAATGGCTGGGCAGGGAGTGCTCCCGTCTGGTTGAGAGGGTCCAGACGGTGCCCCCTCCTCTCCGGGTGGAAGTCCTTAAGAGAGCATCTGGCAGAGGGCTGTGGGACCAGGAGAGATTCTGCCTGGGTAAGCAGGGTCAGGTGGAGCCCCCCCATGATGGAAGTCCTCAAGGGAGCACCAGGTAGATGGCTGTGGGGTCTGGAGAGCTCCTGCCCGGGTGTGAGGGGTCAGGTGGAGCCCCCACAATGTAAGTCCTTAAGGACCATTGGGTGTCTGCAGGGCCTGGAGAACTCCTGCCAGGCAGGGGGAAGGCATCCAACCTCACCCATTACCCGACAGCATCACCAAAATATCGCAAATTCCCCAGAGCCCTTCTCGATGGGAAAGCAGGGGGACATAGAAGCCCCAATGGGAGCGTGGTTGACAGGAGTTCTGTGAGGCTGCCAGGGATTGGAGGGAAATTCCCCTGAGAGGCCCTGAGGGCAAGGGGACACTGCATGATTTAGCAGCCCTCAGGAGATATGCAAGAGATGGGGACCATGGTGCTCTGGACTGGAAAGTAGGGGCACTCAGAAGTCCCAATGAGAATCAACCTGCCCCTTGGCAGCCAAGCGGAGCTCCGTGGAGCAGGCAGGGATTGGACAGAGGTTCCACTGAGAGGCTCAGAGGGCACTGGTGACAATGCATGATTTGGCAGCCTTCATGAGATATGTAAGCTGGGGAAAGAGCTTTCTCAGCTGGATAGAAGAGGAAGCCCAGTGGGTGGGTCCATCCCGATGGAATTCCAGAAGGGGGAGAGAGGCAGAAAGGGGCAGGGAGGGTTCCCACCTGGGTGAGAGGGTTCAGATGATGCACCCTCTCTCTCCGGGCAGAAACTGGGCAGACAGGGAGTGCTCACACCTGGATGAGAGGGTCTGGATCCTGCTTCGGCCCCAGGAGAAGTCCATAAGGGGGAGAGTGGCAGAAAGTGGCCAGGCAGGAAGTGCTCGCACCTGGATGAGAGGGTCCAGATCCCTCCTCCGAGTGGAAGTCCATAAGGGCGAGAGAGGTGGAAAGCAGTGGGGCAGGGAGTGCTCATGCCTGTATGAGAGGGTCTGGATCCCACCCCGGGTGGAAGTCTCTAAGGGGAAGAGAGGTGGAAAGTGGCCGGGTAGGGAGTGCTTGCACCTGGATTAGAGGTTCCGGATCCTGTTTCCCTCCAGGTGGAAGTCCATAAGGGAGTGGCTGGCAGATGGCTGTGAAGTACAGAGTGCTCCTGCCCAGGTGAGAGGGGTCAGGCAGAGGCTCCCATGACAGAAGTCCTTAAGGGAGCCAGTGGGGGAGGGGCTGCCAGTTGCCCCTGGTGCACTCTCCAATATGATTTTTTTTTGCATTCCCTGCATTTTATATTGTAATCTTCGGTGATTTCTTTCTATTTCTTATTATCAGAGCTTTGTATCTTTTTGTGTAGGGTAACTGCTTTCATTGCTGTCAGATTCGGTCTCCCTTGAAAGGGGTACTAACCTACTGGGGCTAACCTCATCAACAAAGAATAAGTAAAGAAATAAAAATAAATAAATGAATGCATGTGTTTTTTGTAACTACTATTTGGTCCAGGAAGCAGTTGAAAAGGGTCTTTTACCAGCCCATCTACTCGGTTAACAAATAATTAATTAATAAACATTTGAATGCCTATCATTTTATCTTAGTTTTGCAACATAGTAGCAAAACCTTAATTGTAATAATAATAATAATAATAATAATAATAATAATAATAACAATAATAATACCCATTTGTTTACCATGCAGGCCCATTAGACAGACAATGCAATTTAAGGGGTAACCTGGGAGCAATGTCTGATTAAGTGACTTACTCTAGGTCACAAAATAGACAAATGAGTGTCAGGAAATCAAACCCTGTACCACAGGAGCTACAGCTGACAGTCATAACCCTCTGTGCCAACTGCCATGGTCTTGGCAGTCACTAATTTCAAAAATAACATATTCTGGCAGTAGATTAGTTAGAGGGGGTAGGTAACATTAACAGAACTTAAATGCTAATGGTATCATTGTAGCCTTATTTCAGATGTGGCCTTTAACATCAGTTGTATGTGTAATGTGTAATATTTAACTGAATAAATAGAAAGTGGTACTTCAGAGCCATCATGCCTGAAGAGCATGCGTGGGTACGTGCCCATGCAAAGCCATCATGCCTGAAGAGAATGAGTGGGTACATGTCCATGCAAAATACTTTACCTCTTTTTTTCACTTGTTTTTACAGCAGGTGCCTCCAACTCCCATTCTGTAAATTACATCAACAAAGTAGATATTCTGTTGTGTTTGGCATCTAAACTCAACTGTCTTCAGTGTGTTATTGTAAATTCTAAATCATACTAATATCAGACTATTACCAATATTTACAATGGTCACAAGAGCTGTATTTTTAACTCCAAAAAGTGCTTCTTTGAGATGGACATGCTGGTCATATGATATAAAGAAATATACCAAACATTTGAGATTAAGAGCTGTTAAAAATTAAACTGTTAGCTTGTTTACTAAGAGGTTAACTTTTGGCATTGATGAAAGTTTGCTAAGCATCATTTCCATGTCATTATTGTGGGAAGTATGAGCAGCAAACTACATCTTAGCAAAAATGTTATGATTTTAAGTTGGCTGTAAATACGTAAAAGGAAGATCTTCAGTTTTAGTGTGTAGATGTGGTCATGACATTTAATTTTAAATTGGAACACTGAAAGCATGTCTTAAGTATATATTATGCTTCAAACATGATAACAAGAT
The DNA here is from genome assembly GCF_019279795.1 of Protopterus annectens. NCBI lineage: Eukaryota > Metazoa > Chordata > Ceratodontiformes > Protopteridae > Protopterus > Protopterus annectens. Next base: position 1,685,212,943 of record NC_056731.1, on the reverse strand, counting down.
GTGTTTTCAAAGTAGTTCCTACTTTAAATTGAAATGGCACAGAAGGCTGTGTGACAACATGCTAAAATGCAAAACTGGATGAAAATCCTTCCAGCTGGAAGCTTACCTTTGGCTCCAGATGAAGAAATTATAACAGCACTGGGCTAAGGAAGGCTGAGTCATCTGACTCTTTGCAATGCGGTGTCTACCTTAGGCTCTTTGCAATGCAGTCTCTACCTTTTGCTAAGACCTGCATACTAAAATATACTGGCAAATGCAAAAGACAAGAACAACTGGAATCCAAAAACGTACCACGGAGCCCTTGTACCAGCAACAACAAGTAGGTAGTCTTAACGAATTTATTTATCACAAACGTTTTCGCCGCACAAAGGTGCAGCTTCCTCAGAGAAAACAAATTAACAATGAGGTAAAAGTGCACGCCCCTTTTATACAAAGCAAAAGGGAAATGACAACATGATAAGGTGAAACTCATTGTAGTAATTAGTAAACAAGTAGAAGCCTTCACAAGAACAACTTGTTCCTCAAAGAGAAAATGCAAACATTAATTCATGTTAGTAATAAGCATTTCAAAATGTGGAATGTTACCAAAGAAATAAACATAAAGTTTAAAATGACATATTTAAAATTCTTAAAATATGTGAAAGAAATCATAACGTTAAAGTAAAAATTTATATTATAAACATTATAACCAACATGTTTGTGTTCTCCTGAAGGAGATTGATGTTTTAGACAAGGAGATTAAAGCAGACTTGAATTTTGTAAGGTACAGGTTCGACTATGACCGTACCCTTTCTAGTATTAACACGCTTCTTGTCAAACTAAAGCTTAACAAAAATAAAAAATTAGTCAGAGACAGATTGGCTTATCAGGATAACGTTGCATATCCTAAATGACATAAAAAGTCATTCAAATAACAACTCATAAAAAAGTAAGTATAATATGCAGTAATGGATTAAATCTTAGTAAAAAAGTAATGGTAATCCATTATAAATATGAACTATAATGAGCAAATGTGTACCTTAAAGATATTATTGTATAAACAACAATAATAACTAAAATCTAGGCAATATTTAACATGAGAGGTGCTACAACAAAGGCACGTCACATGAAGTCAGAAACAAAAAAATTTTGTATATTTTAAAAAAAGTCTTTATGTATGCATAAGAAAGTAAGGAATATCTACAAATGGGGGTACTACCTTAAATAGCTCCTCAATTTGAGTACTGCTGAGATGTTACAGTTTTCGTTTAAACCCGGGTAGCAAAATCGTCTAACGCAGTTGCCACTCCAGTTCACGTACTTCTAAGAGTAGAGTTATTGGGCCTCCCGGATGTTATTGGTCACTTGATCTATGGCCATAAGCGAGAAAGAGTGCCCAGGGTGGTTGGCAATGTGTTTAGCCAAAGCGTTAACGTCAGAGTTTTTCTTAATTGCATACATATGCTCATAGACACGGTCCCTAAGTCTGCGATCAGTCTTTCCCAGATAAAATGAGGGACAGCAATCACAAAGAGCCAGGTATACAACTGATCTACTTTCACAGTTGAGTGGAGCTTGGATTAAAAACTTCCTGTCCCTTATAATGTAGGTCTGCCCTACCTTCATTTTGTAACACCAGTTGCAAAAACCACATGGGTACATCCCTGTGCGCCTGTTAAAGGTTTTTTTAGTTAGGTCCCTCTGTAGAAGTTCCTTAAGATTGTTGTTCCTCTTGAAGACAAAATTAGGACAGGGGCCTAATTTCTCAGAGAGGCCAGGACTCCCCAAGATAAATTGCCAGTTTTTCTTAATCAATGCAGTGGTAGTCTGAGTGTTAAGACTAAATGTGTGGACGTAACTAATGGCAAAATCGCATACATGGTTGGTCAGAGAGATGTCATTAGAAGAGGGGGAACACTCAATGGGTGACAGTAGTGTGTTGTTAGAACTAAGGTCAAGTAGTACATGGCTTTGCAAGATAGGTTTATAAACCCCGTTTATCCTTTTGGCTGTAACTTCAAGCCTAATTTCATCAATGAGATTCCTCGGGTAACCCCTATTAAGGAACATGTTACACAAAAGTGTGCATTCGTTCTGGAAGGTGTCAAAATCACTACACATTCTAACAGCCCTAACCATTTGGCCCTTCACAATAGATTTCTTTTGTTTGAAGGGATGGTGGCTTGTGAAGTGCAAGAACGAATTACAGTAAGTTGGCTTTCTGTAAACACAAGATGTGTAGGTGTTCCTTCCTTTCTCAACTTTACATCGAGGTAATCGATTTCTACAGGTGAAAAATTAGAAGTGAATTTCAAGAAGTCAGTAGTACCATTTAGAAACTGTAAGAAGTCTACGGCTTCTGTGTCATTACCATGGAAGAGGATGAAAATATCATCCAGGTAACGTGTGTAAAATTTCACTGTCTGCATCCTTTCACTGGAAAAAGGAAGTTCTTTTCCCAAAACCCATAAAGAAGTTGGCGACTGAGGCCCCACAAGGCGAGCCCATCGCCACGCCTTTTCTGTAAAAGTAATCCTTATCAAAAGGAAGTAATTACATGAAAGGACTATGTCCAAGACTTCTGTAACCAAGTCAATTTCAGTCTGTGGTGCTCCACAGTCTAAAAGCAGGAGGAAATCCATTCCACAGCTTCTTGGTGTGGAATGGAGGTGTATAAGTCAACAACGTCGATGGTGAGAAAATTATTCCCATCATCGAACGGAATGTTGTTGAAGTTGTCTAAAAAAGACCAGGAGTCTTTACATACACCCCGAAGGTCCTTCAGGTATTTAGACAGGATAGTGTCTACCAATCTGGCGCTGGGATATGTCATAGATGATCTACCATCAACCAGCGCACGCATGGGGGGATTATTGACATCCTTATGGACCTTGGGGATGCCAAACATGACTGGAATTTTTGGCATAGAGATGTCGATGTAATTGTAAGTTTCTATGTCAATCTTACCCTGCAAGACCAAGTCACGGAAGACGCCCCTCATCATACTATGGGTACGGTGTATTTCATTGAGAGAAGCAGGGGAATAGGCAGGTGTATTAAGGACATCGAGCATTTTTTCGTTATACAGTGAATTGTCCATAATTACAAGTCCACCCCCTTTATCAGGTTTGACTACTCGAACTGGGTAATGGCATAATTCATCTAAGAGGGAGACTTGTTCTTTAGTAATGTTATACCGAGGAGTTTCGGTATAACTATTACATGCCTTAAAGGAATGTCTGATGTCTGCTTCACAGATCCTTTCAAAAAGCTGGAGAGAAGGGTGGATGGGGGGGTTATACACACTCGGTAGTTTGAGAGAATCATGTGGCAAGGCAACTTCATTGCTAAACAGTAACTTGAAATTTAACTTTCGGACAAAGCATTTTAGTTCAATAAGTTCCTTGGATATGTCACCCATTTTACTAGGGACAAATGTGTAACCAAGGGAAAGTAACTCAACTAATTCCTCCCTTAGTTCCAAGTCTGTGAAATTGTAAATAGTGAAGTCCCGTTTACGGTTAAGTATAATTCTTGGACCTTGATGTAGGAAACAAGGGTTAAGGTCAGCAGTCGTGGTGAAGGAGGAAGAGACACCTGCTGTGTGAGAGAAATGAGAGTCCGAACAGTCAAGAACTGAGAGACCAGGGGAAGCTTCTTCCGCTTCTATCTCTTGTTGTGAAACTGTCGGTGGTTGCGGTTGCCTAAAAACTGTTGTTGTTTTGTTAGTATTGGTCCTATTTGTGTTGGTGTTATTATTGCCTTGATTACCCTTCTTAAACCCTTTAATCCTGTCACTGCGTCTAGGGCCTACCTCGTCCACTCCTACCTTATCTTCGTGAAAGTGAGGGCTGGCCGAGACAGGGTGGGGTGCAGGGTTAGGATGTTCCTGGTGGGTACTAGTAGTAGTGTTGTGAGATTCAGAAGCCTGTAATTTAGGATATGCAACGTTATCCTGATAAGCCAATCTGTCTCTGACTAATTTTTATTTTTGTTAAGCTTTAGTTTGACAAGAAGCGTGTTAATACTAGAAAGGGTACGGTCATAGTCGAACCTGTACCTTACAAAATTCAAGTCTGCTTTAATCTCCTTGTCTAAAACATCAATCTCCTTCAGGAGAACACAAACATGTTGGTTATAATGTTTCACAATAAGCTGTAACAGGTCTAAACCTTGCTGTTGAAATAAGTCTTTTAAGTCACAAAGGAAATTGTTGTTGTTGATTAAGCCTGAAGGAGAAAAAGTACTACGTAGACCTTTTGGAACAAGTTTCTCATGAATGCACTGGTTAAAGTAACCAATCTCAAGCTGTAACTTTTTAAGTTTGAGAATTTTACTGTCAAAGATCTTTAATTTATTGGACAGTGACTCATTACTTGAAATGGTATCATGCTGATCAGCTGTACTTTCCATAGGGTTAGAAAAACAAAGTTGTCAGTATTTGTCATCCATTCAGAAAAAATGAATGGAGCATTCACATTGTCAGTCTGGCCTGAAAAGAGCCAGTGTTAACAGCCGCAGCTATACGTAAAGAAGAAGTTGCAGGCCCAGTGGGCCAGGCAGAGTTAGTTGTATTGTAATTAACTGAATGTTCTCCACTACTGTTAATGTCTGCACCTAATAAAAGGGCAGGAATACCATTAGGAAAAGTACCTGTAGTTGCCTCCAATCTTGTACCACTGTTGACAAGGCCAGCAGATGTAGATGTAGAAGGCGGTGGTGCATTATGTTCATTTGCAGAATGAAAAGGTTGTCCTGCCGGTATTAGAGAACCAGAGTTCGCCTGTGTAGTATTAGTGGCTGAAGAGCCTTGAGTAGATAAAGGTATAGAAGCTACCTGGCGGTTCCTGTTGCCATTAATACCTTCCAGTAAGTCAAAGCGTGCATTAAGCTTGTCGAGTCTTTCCGACAATGAAATCAGCAAGGCAGGCACATCAAGAAGTGGATTAGACTGCGCTTCCTTCACTCCAGAATTAAGAGAGATGCGAGGGCTGCTGGGACTAACAGGGCTCCCTGTGGCCATGAAAACAAACAGGCAAATGCAAAAGACAAGAACAACTGGAATCCAAAAACGTACCACGGAGCCCTTGTACCAGCAACAACAAGTAGGTAGTCTTAACGAATTTATTTATCACAAACGTTTTCGCCGCACAAAGGTGCAGCTTCCTCAGAGAAAACAAATTAACAATGAGGTAAAAGTGCACGCCCCTTTTATACAAAGCAAAAGGGAAATGACAACATGATAAGGTGAAACTCATTGTAGTAATTAGTAAACAAGTAGAAGCCTTCACAAGAACAACTTGTTCCTCAAAGAGAAAATGCAAACATTAATTCATGTTAGTAATAAGCATTTCAAAATGTGGAATGTTACCAAAGAAATAAACATAAAGTTTAAAATGACATATTTAAAATTCTTAAAATATGTGAAAGAAATCATAACGTTAAAGTAAAAATTTATATTATAAACATTATAACCAACATGTTTGTGTTCTCCTGAAGGATATTGATGTTTTAGACAAGGAGATTAAAGCAGACTTGAATTTTGTAAGGTACAGGTTCGACTATGACCGTACCCTTTCTAGTATTAACACGCTTCTTGTCAAACTAAAGCTTAACAAAAATAAAAAATTAGTCAGAGACAGATTGGCTTATCAGGATAACGTTGCATATCCTAAATTACAGGCTTCTGAATCTCACAACACTACTACTAGTACCCACCAGGAACATCCTAACCCTGCACCCCACCCTGTCTCGGCCAGCCCTCACTTTCACGAAGATGAGGTAGGAGTGGACGAGGTAGGCCCTAGACGCAGTGACAGGATTAAAGGGTTTAAGAAGGGTAATCAAGGCAATAATAACACCAACACAAATAGGACCAATACTAACAAAAACAACAACAGTTTTGTAGGCTCCTGCAACCACCGACAGTTTCACAACAAGAGATAGAAGCGAAGAAGCTTCCCTGGTCTCTCAGTTCTTGACTGTTCGGACTCTCATTTCTCTCACACAGCAGGTGTCTCTTCCTCCTTCACCACGACTGCTGACCTTAACCCTTGTTTCCTACATCAAGGTCCAAGAATTATACTTAACCGTAAAGGGACTTCACTATTTACAATTTCTCAGACTTGGAACTAAGGGAGGAATTAGTTGAGTTACTTTCCTTGGTTACACATTTGTCCCTAGTAAAATGGGTGACATATCCAAGGAACTTATTGAACTAAAATGCTTTGTCCGAAAGTTAAATTTCAAGTTACTGTTTAGCAATGAAGTTGCCTTGCCACATGATTCTCTCAAACTACCGAGTGTGTATAACCCCCCCATCCACCCTTCTCTCCAGCTTTTTGAAAGGATCTGTGAAGCAGACATCAGACATTCCTTTAAGGCATGTAATAGTTATACCGAAACTCCTCGGTATAACATTACTAAAGAACAAGTCTCCCTCTTAGATGAATTATGCCATTACCCAGTTCGAGTAGTCAAACCTGATAAAGGGGGTGGACTTGTAATTATGGACAATTCACTGTATAACGAAAAAATGCTCGATGTCCTTAATACACCTGCCTATTCCCCTGCTTCTCTCAATGAAATACACCGTACCCATAGTATGATGAGGGGCGTCTTCCGTGACTTGTTCTTGCAGGGTAAGATTGACATAGAAACTTACAATTACATCGACATCTCTATGCCAAAAATTCCAGTCATGTTTGGCATCCCCAAGGTCCATAAGGATGTCAATAATCCCCCCATGCGTGCGCTGGTTGATGGTAGATCATCTATGACATATCCCAGCGCCAGATTGGTAGACACTATCCTGTCTAAATACCTGAAGGACCTTCGGGGTGTATGTAAAGACTCCTGGTCTTTTTTAGACAACTTCAACAACATTCCGTTCGATGATGGGAATAATTTTCTCACCATCGGCGTTGTTGACTTATACACCTCCATTCCACACCAAGAAGCTGTGGAATGGATTTCCCTCCTGCTTTTAGACTGTGGAGCACCACAGACTGAAATTGACTTGGTTACAGAAGTCTTGGACATAGTCCTTTCATGTAATTACTTCCTTTTGATAAGGATTACTTTTTACAGAAAAAGGCGTGGCGATGGGCTCGCCTTGTGGGGCCTCAGTCGCCAACTTCTTTATGGGTTTTGGGAAAAGAACTTCCTTTTTCCAGTGAAAGGATGCAGACAGTGAAATTTTACACACGTTACCTGGATGATATTTTCATCCTCTTCCATGGTAATGACACAGAAGCCGTAGACTTCTTACAGTTTCTAAATGGTACTACTGACTTCTTGAAATTCACTTCTAATTTTTCACCTGTAGAAATCGATTACCTCGATGTAAAGTTGAGAAAGGAAGGAACACCTACACATCTTGTGTTTACAGAAAGCCAACTTACTGTAATTCGTTCTTGCACTTCACAAGCCACCATCCCTTCAAACAAAAGAAATCTATTGTGAAGGGCCAAATGGTTAGGGCTGTTAGAATGTGTAGTGATTTTGACACCTTCCAGAACGAATGCACACTTTTGTGTAACATGTTCCTTAATAGGGGTTACCGAGGAATCTCATTGATGAAATTAGGCTTGAAGTTACAGCCAAAAGGATAAACGGGGTTTATAAACCTATCTTGCAAAGCCATGTACTACTTGACCTTAGTTCTAACAACACACTACTGTCACCCATTGAGTGTTCCCCCTCTTCTAATGACATCTCTCTGACCAACCATGTACGCGATTTTGCCATTAGTTACGTCCACACATTTAGTCTTAACACTCAGACTACCACTGCATTGATTAAGAAAAACTGGCAATTCATCTTGGGGAGTCCTGGCCTCTCTGAGAAATTAGGCCCCTGTCCTAATTTTGTCTTCAAGAGGAACAACAATCTTAAGGAACTTCTACAGAGGGACCTAACTAAAAAAACCTTTAACAGGCGCACAGGGATGTACCCATGTGGTTTTTGCAACTGGTGTTACAAAATGAAGGTAGGGCAGACCTACATTATAAGGGACAGGAAGTTTTTAATCCAAGCTCCACTCAACTGTGAAAGTAGATCAGTTGTATACCTGGCTCTTTGTGACTGCTGTCCCTCATTTTATCTGGGAAAGACTGATCGCAGACTTAGGGACCGTGTCTATGAGCATATGTATGCAATTAAGAAAAACTCTGACGTTAACGCTTTGGCTAAACTCATTGCCAACCACCCTGGGCACTCTTTCTCGTTTATGGCCATAGATCAAGTGACCAATAACATCCGGGGAGGCCCAATAACTCTACTCTTAGAAGTACGTGAACTGGAGTGGCAACTGCGTTTAGACGCATTTTGCTACCCGGGTTTAAACGAAAACTGTAACATCTCAGCAGTACTCAAATTGAGGAGCTATTTAAGGTAGTACCCCCATTTGTAGATATTCCTTACTTTCTTATGCATACATAAAGACTTTTTTTAAAATATACAAATTTTTTTGTTTCTGACTTCATGTGACGTGCCTTTGTTGTAGCACCTCTCATGTTAAATATTGCCTAGATTTTAGTTATTATTGTTGTTTATACAATAATATCTTTAAGGTACACAGTTGCTCATTATGGTTCATATTTATAATGGATTACCATTACTTTTTTACTAAGATTTAATCCATTACTGCATATTATACTTACTTTTTTATGAGTTGTTATTTGAATGACTTTTTATGTTGAATTTTTACTTTAACGTTATGATTTCTTTCACATATTTTAAGAATTTTAAATATGTCATTTTAAACTTTATGTTTATTTCTTTGGTAACATTCCACATTTTGAAATGCTTATTACTAACATGAATTAATGTTTGCATTTTCTCTTTGAGGAACAAGTTGTTCTTGTGAAGGCTTCTACTTGTTTACTAATTACTACAATGAGTTTCACCTTATCATGTTGTCATTTCCCTTTTGCTTTGTATAAAAGGGGCGTGCACTTTTACCTCATTGTTAATTTGTTTTCTCTGAGGAAGCTGCACCTTTGTGCTAAAACGTTTGTGATAAATAAATTCGTTAAGACTACCTACTTGTTGTTGCTGGTACAAGGGCTCCGTGGTACGTTTTTGGATTCTACTAAAATATACTGTCTAAATTTAATGTAGAAGCTTTTTCTTCACTTAATTCAGTCTTTCTCTGATACTCAATTTTATTCCTTAAAGATTTTTGGCGGAACTGGAACCTTTCCTGGCATTCAAGTGTGTGCAATTAAAACAAGTTAAAATTGGATAGAATGCTAGTCTGTGGTAAGATACATAGACAAACACACATGCATGTGCTCTCACGCACACACATACACACACACACACACACACACACACACACACACACACACACACACACACACATACACTCACTCACGCACACCCACACACACACACACACACACACACACACACACACACACACACACACACACACACACACACACTAGGCACAATTACAGGTAACGTGGAGGTTTATTTGGTATGTGAGAAGAAACCATAATACCTGGAAAAAAAAACACAGGAGCACAGACATGACATGCAAACTCTCTATACAAGGCATTCAAAGTAGGACCAAAATGGATGAGCCATGCATAGTGAGGCAGCAATGCTCACTGTGGTACCTTTATGGAACCCAGCATTTCTGCTTGAAAGTGATCATTTTAGCAACTTTGTAGTTGTTTGGATGAATCCAGTGACTATACAGTGCTTTTATTTACAGCTCTTAATATACTAGAGTGTAATAAGTAGTCATTATCCAAGTATTGACAAAGGAATCCTTAATGCAGGAGTAAACAGTATTAATTTTTGCTGCTACATAACCCTGACCTCATTGTCATTACTTATGTAGTTCATTGGAAGTGCATAACTAGAACTAGAACTGAGTATATAGCTGGAGTAGCCTGTACTGATTTCATCTCTTTAGATTCCAGATTATTTTAGAAGGGGTATGCCTGTACTGTGAGTTCTGGGGTTAATGCTTATATGAAGAATTTCACAAATGTTATAATTTAAACTGTATCATGCCAGTGGCAGACCCATATATGTACTTTTTGTTTGGTATTTTGAAGTTGGCTATAATATTTTATATTGGGATAGTAGCTGTTCATTGTCAATAGCTGTTTCCTTCAGCAATATAAATGTGCTTGTGTTATAAGAATTATATTAGCATATTTTTGTGTTGTACTGAATTTGTATTTTAATACATGATTAATATAAATAAATTCACGGGTCTATATTACAAGATCGAAACTTTAGTTAATTGAATAACTAAAGATCGAGCTTGTAATATTGAAACCTGAAAATGTCGAATGGCCGATTTAACTCAGAGAAACACTTCCCTAGGCCATTATGTGGATTATGCCCCTTTATCCTATTTGGAATGATCTTGGAGTTGGTATATTTAGTTAGGGGGAGTGTGGGATTTAAAGGTTCTTTTGTTTGATGCGGCCAAAGGAAGTGTTTCCCTGGGTTGAAACGGCTGTTCGACATTTTTAGGTTTCAGTATTACAAGATCAATCTTTAGTTATTCGATTAACATATTATTGTTGTCCTCACCCCTCTCTCAGGAATTTGAGTGTCCAAATCTACCTCCAAATTCAGTGTATATGTACAGCTGTTGCTGTAGTAGAAATGGGCAGTTGTGGACCTTCCCTACACATTACTGCACATCTCTAGCTATTTTCCCCACTGTCTTTCTCTCTTTGTGCCCATTTTTCACCACTTTGCTATCAACCCCTTTTTCTTTTCTTTTAAAGAAATTAGCACGGGGGTAAGCGGGAGTAAGCACTTTTAAGCAGCAGTAAGTGGGTTTAAGCTTGTTTGTGTGGGGGTAAGCAATGCCTATGCAGGTTAAGCAATTTAGAAGCTGAGTATAAGAAACTGTAACCGGAAGTTAGCAGTGCTTACTTCCGCACAAACCCGCTTACAACTGCTTAAACGTGCCATAATCACGCTGTATCCAATGGCCCTTGTTCTGCCCAGCAACAAAATAAACAGCCTTTGCAAGGCTCAAACCCAGGACCCTGCACACCATAGCCAAAGTGATTTACCATTAAACTATGTCAGATATACATAACCCAGATGTTTTCATAAACATATCATCCAGCCCAGTCATTCAACAGTACAGGAAATGTATTTCAACATGTAGATGTGTGTGTGTGTGTGTGTGTGTGTGTGTGTGTATATATATTAATATCTAAATAGATATAACATATCTATATATGTAGCTATAGCTATATATATATAGCTATAGCTATATATATATATATATATATATATATATAAACATATATACATACATATGCATGCATCTATAGATATATATGTTTACATCTATATGTGTGTATATATATATATATATATATATATATATGTGTATATATATATATATATATATATATATATATATATATATATATATATATATATATATATATATGTATTAATACATACAGCAATATATATATGCAAGCATAAATATATATCTATATAGGTATATACAGACATATATCTATAGATATAAAAAGGAACATAACAATAACATATGTCCACATGCACTGTTAAAGGGGGTGAGGGGGCCCAAACAACATACGTCTTCTACATATAGATACCCCCCCCCCACAGCCAAACATGTCTACCCTGCAATACAATACCAACTGTTGCAGATCCCATAACTAGGACCTGACACAACATGGGCATAGGATGTTAACCGTACTTCATCCCACCTGTATGATATCAGGCTGGTATAAGTAACATAGCATACAGTACAGTCTGGCTACCATTGGGAATGTACAATGATGAAACAATCAACATTCCTAAGATACATATACACAGACACATATATGCAGATATATATATATATATATATATATATATATATATATATATATATATATATATACGTGTGTGTAACTGGACATACACACACACACACACACAGATATGTATAGAAAGATACATATGTAGAAGGTGCACACAATACGGAACAGCCACTATGCTTACAGTTGCCACCTTACCAACTGCAGACTGTACGAGCCACCCATACAAATGACAACTTTTGCCTGCAACATATATCCACAGAGAGGTAAAAGGATATAACAGCACAGACAGGTTTGCATACATGGGAAAGCTTTATTTGTGTACTATTACAGTTGTATATGCCATGTCATATAGCTGTTTAGACACTGACATACATATAAACAGAGTAATGCAACTGTGAAACAGTTATATTAATACAGTAGTCTGGAAAGGTTTACAAGGAAAAAAACTAAGGGTAATGCTGCTCAATGCCAGAAGTCTCAATCTCAAGATGCACGCACTCGAGGCCCTTCTCAATATGGAGAACATCGATGTCTGTGCTGTGACAGAAACCTGGTTCAAGGCTCCTGAGAGCACCCCAGCACTAACAGGTTTCACCTCATATCATACGTTCCGGCCCCAAAATCCGGACAACACTAAGAAAGGAGGGGGGGTGTCCATATTCATAAAGGACACCCACACCTCAAGGTTGGTGGCAACGCACGATGCATCGGAGACCATCCAGGTGCAATTAACCATAGGCAAGACTGCTCTGCAATTTGTAGCATGTTACAGGCCACCCTCTCAAACTCAGGAACCTCACATGGCCTTCCTGAAAACATTGGAGGGATAAATGTATCTCCAAACACCATCATACTAGGTGACTTCAACTACCCTAATATAGACTGGGAACACTACTCAAGCCCGAACACTCTAACCCAAAGATTCCTGGAGTTCATAAACTCAAATGCCATGGAACAACTAGTCACCATCCCCACAAGAGGTGAAAACATACTTGATCTCATCATCACGAACATGGGATCAAAATGTTCAACACCGAAGTATACCCTCACTGGTGAGATCAGATCATAAACTAATCTCGCTGGAGGTCCTCATCCCGCCCCCACCTGAAATAAAAAAGACCACAGTGAAAAACTTCTTAAAAGCCGATTTCACACTTCTAAAAACTAGTGTGGTCTCCTTTAAGGCCCCTGAGCCAGTGGTAAACATTACTCAAACCGCTGAATCACTTACAAATGCCTTCTACCAGCACCTACAGGACTGCATGGATCAGGCAATCCCAAACAAAACTAAGACTCTCTGTACCAAAGGCAAGCGTCCAGTCTGGTGGACCCCAGCCATAAACAAGCTCTACAACAAAAGGAGGAAGCTACTACAAGATAGAGCAAAATCCTTGAAAGGTAAGACACCTTTGATCATTATAAGTAAAAACTAAGAGCTCTCATAAAATCATCCAAGGCAAATTTTGAGAGAAAAATCGCCAAGGACTCTAAAGACAATCATAAGGCCTTCTTTAGCTATGTTAGAAACCTAGGAGGAAACTCCCAGATATGCTCAGAATTAGTTCAAAATGATGTGAAAATTACTGAACCTACACACATTGCTAACATACTGGCTGACAGGTTCAGTGCAAACTTCTCCCTCCCCCAAAGGAGAGATATCTATTCCAGAGGATTGTAGCCCCCAAACATCTCCAACGCCCAGGTGAGAACTGCCCTCACTAAGGCAAAAACACAGCATCCATGGGACCGGATGGTGTCCCCGGCTGTGTGCTTCATGAACTCAACGAGGAATTAAACCCACAGTTAGGACAGCTGTTTAATCTTAGCCTCACCTCAGGATACGTACCCAAGGAGTGGCGCACGGCGACTGTGGTCCCACTTCATTAGGCGGGTGCCTCCACAGACCCTGGAAATTACCGCCCCATTAGCTTGACAAGCCTTATCTGCAAAGCCATGGAGAGGATCATAATGGAACTCATAAATAAAGACATAGGGAACTTGCAGACTTTGGATCCAACCCAGTTTGGCTTTGTCAAAGGCATATCCTGCCTCTTAAACTTGGTTGACTTTTTCGAGACAGTCACCAAGGCCATTGATGAGGGAAAGGCAGTCCATACAGCCTACCTCGACCTGGCAAAGGCCTTCAACACAATACCCCACTCAGGTATCATCGAAAAACTCATCAGCTTGAATGTAAACCCATACATCACAAGATGGGTTGCAAACTGGCTAAGCGACAGAACCCACAGGGTCAGAGTTGCTGGAGCCATGTCAGACTCAAAGCCTGTCACAAGTGGTGTCCCACAGGGCTCAGTCCTGGGTCCACTCTTGTTCGGCATCTACTTTTCTGAAGTACAAGCAAACACAGGAGGGTTATGGCTGACAAAGTTTGCAGATGACTGCAAACTGGGTGCCATAGTCGAAAACACATCTGACACAGATATCCTCCAGAAGGGCCTCACAGAAACGGATAACTGGTGCCAGAGCCATGGCCTGAAGTTAAACGCCAAAAATGCATAGTCATACCCTTCGGGAAAAACAAGGTTACCCCTAGCTACCATATAGGTGACAATCCACTGAGCACAGAAAAAGTCATCAGGGATCTGGGGACCCAAGTTGACAGTAGTCTTCGTTTGACACTCATGTTGCTAAAGTAGTTAGGAAAACCTTCTATATCGCCCACCTGATCATGAAGGGATTCACATCTAGATCAAGGGAGGTCATCGTCCCCTGTACTCATCACTCATTAGACCTATGATTGAGTACAATGCCCGTTCGAATGTATCTGACCAGACACCTGATGCAGCTTGAAAGGCCCCAAAAGTTCCTCACCAAAAGGATAAAGGGTCTCAAAAATATGTCTTATGCTGCCCGACTGAAAGAACTCCAGCTTTATTCAGTCTCATACCGCTTGCTCAGAGGTGACCTGTGCCTGACATATAAGGCCATGTCAAACCCAGATTTGATGAATATGCTTCACCTCAAAAAATCTAGATCCCTCAGAACCACAAGGGCGGAGACTTAAACCTTGACACGGTTATAAATAGAACGTGCTGGAGGGACAGATTCATCACCCAGAGACTCCCTATGCTGTGGAACAAAATCCCGGTACATGTGAGGCAGAGCACCTCGCTGGCCTTGTTCAAGAGGAATCTTGACCAATGGATGGGAGATCGCAGATATACCCCAGGGATTACTTCAGTGTCACTGCTTGACAGAGGCACAGAAAAATGATAGGCATAGTTTTTATTCAAACTAAAGGGGTGGCGAAAGCCACATAACTATGGGCTAGGCTTATAAATGCCCTTGGGCAGATAGCCTAGTATGAACCTATGAACCTATGAACCTATGAACCTATATGTTGCTGTCCAGGCTGAGGCCTTCAAGTAGCACAATAGTAAAGACAGACTGGGCCATAGGATATTAATCAATCAACAGTAAATAATGCAGATGAATAGTCCAGCAGCCTCTATCTACACTCTGTACACAATCCCTAGGGGTTAACGACCTCGGTTAACACAATGAGATGTATCTGTTACATAACAAGGCATAATTAACACCATCACAATCACACTGACAAACAGAACAGTCTGTATGGCAGGAAGCAGTAGGCCTGCATTCACCCAAGGTGAATTGTATGGTAATATACATCCAGATACCTTAAGGCAGCTTACCCCTGATACCCCTTCATGTTGCAACAGCCTAGGTTAGTTATGGTGCATCCCCCTCATAGACTCAATAATACAGGGCCATATACCACTGTTACATACACTGGCCTCTGGAGTGCATAAGGGCGCACATGTATTGTGTAGGTGAAGACCACACACATATATGGACCCAACCCCACAATATATGTGTGGCCACAACAGCAGTGGACTGATGTTAGGAATGGCAGCATGACATACTCTCAGCCCACTACATAACAACCACTGACAGCATGTCATATGTACAAAGCCTGGCATGTAGGTGGAGGACAGAGGCTGGAATACAGGAACATATGTGAAATAGTGTTGTCATATACTAAGCAAGTCGCTGGTGTTACAGGATAGTCTGCAACATACCCTTTGTCAGGAAACAGAAATGGATGTAGCCATGTACTGATAGCACTCAACATACACACTGCCAGTGATATATCTGACACAAAACCTGTGTGGTGGACAGACAAAACATAATAGGCACACCTCAGACCATCAAGTGGATAGGCCCACAGTTGAGAGCTATGCATACAGACTGCATTCCAAGTTAAACTAGTATGTACATACAAATCCTGTAACACTGGTGCTATACAATGCATACAGCAACACTACTCACACTCTGTCTGTAGTTCTGGAACCTCCTACAAATATGTAGCTGGCCTGAATGTGCAGGTTCTCCTGTAAGAGGTATTGCTACCTGCTGTCTGTAACACTGCTGCCCACACACAGGAAGGATGTCCACCATAAAGGAAAGGTAAAAGGACCACGTCCACGTGATGTAGGGATTTATAGTAGTTAGTTGCCATGACAGTGGTAATTGGAAGTAATACACAGCATGCTGCATACAGGTAGAAAGTAGAGGACACTGATTGGCGGAGAGGCCATCACCTGATCATATGCATCACCTACAAATTCCATGCTGCAATCTATTCAAAGCAGCTCAATCCAGTTAATGGAGAAAGACTGAGATAGAGAGAGAGTGCGTGAAAGGCACAAACAAACAAACAAAAAAAAAACATCAAGCAAACCATCCAGAAGAGACTTCATTCCCAGAACAGGCATGTGAAGTATATATGCATGTAACTGACCATAGTACTTGGTCCATAATAATGGGATAGATGATGTAGAATGATTTATATGTGCCTTCAGGTGTTGTTGTTGTAATGACGTTCAGCTGAACAACTGCTAAGGACAATAGAGTCTGCCCCTGTGGGTAGTGGCCATACCCATCAACTGTGCAGAGCAGCACTGACTGATGAGATGTAAGCCATCATAGTGTGTGTTGTGTAATGGGAAGTATGTATATTACTGTGGACAATAGCTGGTGGTGGAAGTAATGCCATAATTATGGACATGTGGGTTCCACAGCTCACCTCTTGCAGGATATTCAGGTTAACCTGTATTGTAGCATGCAGGAATGCCGTAGTTGTGTAATAGGGTTACCTGCAATCTGGCCCTACATATAGCCTCCTAATGTCAGGCTGTGTCCATATGTGGCACCAGTCTGTGTTGTAGCACAAGGCAGAACAGTGCAGCTTTGCAGGAAGGCATTGTGAGATTGCGGACCTGATGTCTGAATGTACCCCATATATAGGTATGAATATGTGTGTGTGTGTGTGTATATATATATATATATATATATATATATATATGTGTGTGTGTGTATGTCCACAAATATACAGATACCCATGTGTAGACATATATATGAAAACATATATACATTATATATATATATATATATATATATATATATATATATAGGCATATATAGATATATACCTATATGCACATCTCTACATATATGCAAACACATACACAAACATATATGTATGTAAATACATGTCCCTTATATTACAACCACAGTGCTGCATGCTATGTGTGAGGAAACAGCACACATAGCAATGCACACAGATATCTACAGCTGTCAGTGTGTGCAACATGAACAGGTCGGGTATGTGACATGTGAACCCCTTGTTGGGACCACATTACCCTTGTCTGTGAAGTATGGAATGGGAATATGGGGAAGTATGGCAGGTATAGTTGTGGAGGTGTTCATGGTTGGTAGATATAGAGGACAGCCTACAGGGTGGTATGTGATACATGTGGAGGGTAAACACCCTGGATGGTGTGTGTGGTCTGTAATGTGGATGCCCCATGGGCCCCAATATGGACACAATGGGAACAAGCCTCCCACCCACTGCTACTCACAACATCAGTCCACATCCCAAAGGTGCCTGGCCTGGAGGCTGAGCAGGAGGAGTATGAGGGTCCTGTGAATGTGTACTGGGTGCCTCAATGTGATGTAGCACACCCCACCTGTGTCTGTGAAGTCCATTATGGAACAGACCCTGGACCTGACCTCGGGGGACAAGAACATGTCTGTGTGTACCCCTGGTGGGACAACATCCCCTGTGTTGGTTTCATCTGAAGGTATTGCTGGACCAGTACATGAGAAGGCCCCAGGTGGGTCACACATGTGATGTGGCCTGGTAATATGGGGAGATGAGTTTGGAGAGGTGGTTCTGCTGGCCAGTACTGCATATACATACTATTGTGTCACTGTTATAGAACATATGTTGGTAGTAATAGTCTACACAATCCCAGAACATGTCCAACAGCATGCATAGATAACCCAAATAACACAGAATGTGAGATGTGCAACAACCACATAGCAAGCATACCACAGGCATATATGGAACCACTGTGGCCCTGACAATGGCATGCAGGTAAATGGTCTTTAACAGGCCAGCAATGATAGTGTCCACACAGGGAACATGTCTACAAACACACTGCACAAAGTGTGGTACAGTACAATATCTGCCCCACTGGTAGGTATGCTGTAGCCATACTTATTGAGTTGTGTGTACAGTTTGTTTTCACTGATATGGTGGGGGGGGGTGACAGTGATGTGAATTAAGAACTGTGGTAACCTTGCTGTATGACTTACTCACACCTGTGTCCATCTTTATGTCTTTCAGGCAAGATGTCCCATGAAAGGTTTCTGGCATATTCAGCAGCTGAAAACGATATTCTGGTGAACCACCTCATGCAACACTACCCTGTCTTGTTTGGCCGGGCCACCCATGATCAGCAGGAGTGGACTGCCCTGTGGAATAACCTAGTCCACAGGGTCAATGATGGACTGCACAACTGCAGTTATGAGCAGGTCTGGAATCATTGTTCTGGTCTGCTTCACAATGCTAGTCAGCATGCTGCTGCAGTCCGGGGGGGATCACCTTGCAACAGGGGGGGGGGCATGCCACCCATCCCCCCTCTGACATGTGTGGAGGAGCTCCTAGACAGCCTCGTGGCACCTGCCCATCCACATAGCCACCAACAGCTGGACACCTTTGTATGCTACCCACATGCCGGCCAAGGAGCATGCAGGTAAGGCCACAGGGCACATCAGTAGACCACTGTTGCATATACATCTGCATCTGTACAGGTAGATCATGCATATCTGACATGTCATAGATATAGATTGTTGCTGCATAGTAGTGATAAACAGATGTGCATATGTGGTAGTATTGTGGACATGTACAGTTGATGTATTGTAATGCTGCACCCACCCTGTAACAATGTCACAGGTGTGGCCACTGACTTTGCATCTCTCACCCTCTTATGTAGGTCCCTTCTTTATACCGCCAAGGCAACAGCCTGTAGCTGGTGAGTATGGTTTATGTAGATGCTTGCCAATACACCGGGCATGTAATACTATGGTATATTCCAGGCACACATCTAACACACCTACCCAGAATGCATGCTGTACATGTGCACGTATTGTTGCTGTTAAATGCACTGCATCACAGTGACGACCATGATAGGGTATTGGAAGGGTATGTCAGACACCTGCAAGATAACTAACATCCTGTCATTGTGGAATGTGTCCACAGGGAGTAACATAATGGTGGGAGACATGGCCTACAGTAGGGACATATTTGGAACAATACCCATATACAGTGCCACACCAGTGTATATACCTGTAGGACAATGGCAATTGTTGCAGAGCTACACTATGGCATAAGGTATTATTGTGGTCCACATTATCAGCTGGGACTAGGCTGTAACATGTGGTGTTCAGTGTATGGGACACTGCAAAATGACACGTGTAGGTCTTACTTGTCAAACATCTGCAAAAAGGCTGAAGGTGGAGGGGGTGTTAGCATGATGCACCAGTACACTACAGCAGGGATCCTAAGGATGCTATGAATGGCTGTATCTGCACATAGTCATGTTCAGGAACTGTGGCAGATGTAACCCTACACCCACAGCAATAGTGACGGCAGTGTGTGAACACCAAGGGATGTGCACATGAGCAGACCTTGCAATCATGCAGATTAGGGGGACATGTGTAGGTCAGACTGAACATACACTGGCAAATGCAGATGGCCCATGCTATTATACCCCTGCCAGGAGTAGTGACTGCTGTAGTACACATAACAATACCTAACACATTCCGTAGACATTGCATATGAAAGTACAAGACATATGTCACATATTGGGCTCATGTACTGTTAAGATATGCAGTGATGTGGTCCCTTGGCAGATCAAGGATGGGTGCATCATATCAATAAGAGTGTGTACACCCCCCAAAGCCATGGTATGCTCTGATGGTTGTCAGTGTAATAGTATTGGATTGGTCATACATGGTCCGCTGATATTGAGAGCTGTAAGCATTAAAGCTGACACAGCTGACACAGTACTACACATTCAGCAATGGGTTATACACCTGTGAGGTGTGGTGCACAGTACATGGCAGGGTGCAGAACAGGTACACAGCAGTACTGTGTACATGGTTGCAGTGGTATCCAGGGGGAGGGGCATCACCTAGTGGCACAGCACATGCATCACACATGTATACTGTTGCTAGCACGGATTGACTATAGCTGTACTGCATGCTGTTGTGTACCATATGTTATGCATGTTGACAGATGGGTAATAGGAGGACTGTGTGTACTATCATTGTGCAACCTCACCTGTATGTGTGTTTGTGTGTGTGTGTGTGTGTGTGTGTGTGTGTGTGTGTGTGTGTGTGTGTGTGTGTGCGCGCATCCTGGTGGGTATTTAGTTTGTCTGTAGGGTCACTCTGGTGACGTGGAGGGAGGCTGATGCATGTAGGATGCATGTGTGCATGTGTGTGTGTTTGTGTGGGTGGCCATGTATGCACATGTGCAATTATGGGGTTGTTCATACAGCAGTACCTCCCTTTGGGATTGTCCAGTACATGGACGTGGACTGCCACATTACACACCAGGAATACTTGTCATGTATTTAATCACAGAACAGCTGATAATATAACAAGGTCTGTAGCATGGAACAGGCATTGAGAGGAAAGGTAGACACCAGGTATACCCTTAGTATTGCATACAGCAGAGAGGTGACTGACAACCCACGTATGCAGCACTACAGATGAATTAGGGAAGTAGTAGTCAACACCAGGGAGTGTATCCATATATTACAGTTGTCACATGATAGACTGACTGAGCAGCATATCTGGCATGTACTGAGCAATACATACACATGACACTCCAGTGCGTGATAATATGGAGTGAACATAGTAGCCCACATATATAAGTGCCAGCTCATGATGTCCGGACATACACTGGGTGAACATTGAATGACAGCAGTGAGGCCATCTAAAACCACTACACACAGGTCAGACAGGTAATGTAGTAACTGGTCTTGTGTTGTGATCACTTGTCTAGGCATTTAGAGGACTGATATGTTAATGAGTGGTATCAATGTGTGTATGTTACCAAGTGTGATGAAGGATGGGGAACACATGGAAATATACGTGGGCTGTCTGTAAAGTCACGGACAGGTAGGTATTATGGTGGTATGTGTGTGTGTGTGTGTGTGTGTGTGTGTGTGTGTGTGTGTGTGTGTGTGTGTGTGTGTGTGTACTATTATGCAATGCTATACAGGTTTTAAAGTGCATTTATTGTTTTCCCCCACAGGTGGTGAGGTGGGTCAGGGTCCCTCCTGCATGCAATCTGATGGTGGCCATACAGACACAGAAGATGATGATAGTACTGTTGAGGCACAGCTGAGGTTGTTAGGGGCCAAAACAGTGCCATCATTTGACATCACCCTTTTAGCCACCCCAAACCCACACACAATTTCAGTGCCTATACATACACTATCACCAGTGGCCATAGCGGAGGGACAGCTGGCATTTGGTGGCAGTGCACAGGAAAGTGTGGTAACCATGCCGACTGCATCTGGTGACAGCAGGCATAGCCAGATGTTCACCAGGGCACCACAAAGGCGGATGTCCCAGGGTGCTCATGGTAGGGCCACAAGCCATCATGCCCCTGGCAGACGCAACACAGCTGGTACCGGGAGGGGCATGTTTCAGGCTGTCATGGTGGCACAGGCACATATTGAATGTTACACCAGACAGGGCATAAGGCTGCAGAGGGCTGCTGTCACATCTGCAAGTGACAATGCCCGTGAACTGGCTAGTGCCACCCATGCATTAACTGAGTTCATGGATAGACAGTCTGGTGAGATGATGGCCCTCATTGGCCATGGTCTGTCCGTGCTTGAACGTGTGGTGGGAGTGTGGCAATGGCCGCATGGATGTAGGCCAGCAATGCCAACAGCTGGCAGTCAACGTGGACATGCTAAGACACCAAGGGGCTCCCGTAGTGGCAGTACTAGCCCTGGCACTACAGGGGTGGTGCTGACAACACTACACCACAGCAGGCCATGAGCACGTGGTCCTGGCTAGTCCCAGGAGGGACCTGGTTCCAGCGGACATTTGTCATCGTCAGATGAGAGTAGCACATCGAGGCCGATACCTGGACATGCCCATGGAACCCCTGGCTGGCACAATCCATGTATCCATGGCCGGAGACAGTGAACTGCACACCCTGCCAGGTATAGTCTGCAGCTGTCCATAAACACCTGTGTAGGGCAGCCACATGGCAGAAATGTGTGCATGCGTACCCCCACAATATACAAACACACCTAGGGCAACCCCATACCTACACACATCATATCACCATGCCCAGATCACCTCAGTACACCCCTCACCCACACACATAGTGTCAAATGTATGGCCTACCCTCGGCCTCTGGCAAACCAACAACACACCCTGTGCATATGATGATACCTGTGCCACATCCCTGTCATCCATCCCATTGAAGCAGGGACAGGCTAATATGGTTCTGATGCACACAGTGACTGTACAACAGTGTAACATGTTGTGAGGAGTAAAGTGTAATGTATATATGTCAGGTGGTGTAGCCATCCAGCAATGATGCATTATAGCTGTTAGTAACACTGGTTGGTTGTGATCTCTATAATGATATCCATTTGTGTTGTAGGTGTACATGTGTCGGCATGAGGATGGTCTGCAGTCATATTCCACAATGGGGTATGGCACTGTGGTGACACCATGGCTGTGACATATCTGAGGTAGAATTGAACACATGTCACAGGTTTGCATAACAGTTATTGCCTGTGCCACATGGACAGATGACCCACTGAGAAGTGTATAATCTGCAACCTGATGTAGACCCATCCACATACATGCACACTCTTACTTGTCAACACGGTGACTAGATCACTACCTAGGTATGTAGTGATACTGAAGTGTGTTGCTTTCACTGCACACAGCACATAGCATTTAGGGTAAGGTGTGTTTCAGGTTACATGTTACATGCAGACCATCCCCAGACATGTAAAGTATGCTAATGGGGGATGTAATGGTTGTATATGGACAATACATAGTGTGACATACCTTCATATACACGTTAACAGATACATAACAGGCAGCCACACGTCTGAGAGACCTGGGCTTATTGCTGCTAACTAACTTGACCATGTGTCCAATGTGTTACAGGTAAGCTGCAAACAGCACATGCACAACTGGCCTGGATTGTGGTATCAGTTACCTGTATGGTTGATGGTGACAGTGGTAACCATAACGTGGTACATGAGACATATACTGAGTGTACCTTGGTGTAATGACAGTGTACACAGCACCTACATCCCCCAGTGGATATTGTATTCCCTGAAACCCATGATGACACTCTGACATACCCACCATCACACATTGGCCACGACTGCAATACAATCCATTGTATATCCCAACAGTGGTACTACAGGGATATGCATCTAATGCACATGCCACACACATAGTAGGGTGTTGCATTGTCATGCCTCACCTATGAGCAGCAACAACACTATCTGTACTACTGTGTGGCAATGGGTATTGTGATTGGAGTATGTGGCCTCAGAATGCTGTACCCTACAGATATACGGACATGCACACATACACACACTTACCAGAACACAGTGGGTATTCCATGCCTATCAACCCATTTGTACAACACTGTTGTGCTGGTACTGCAAGGCTTGTGTAGCTGGTATGGAGGGGAGCTTAACAGGGTACATGTAATGTCCCATACAGCAGCAGCCACAGCTGACTATGGCAATGGGTGTTGTGGTGGTTGTGAAGGCTCTCATGGAATTCCCAAGTACAGGTGCACAAACACACAGGCACTGCTATACTCAGTCATGCACACATACACATGTGTCAGTACTGGGGTGCATCACTGCAGGTTGTCATAGCTATGTACCTAGCTATTGTCCAAGGAAAGATGGGTTGTGTAGGGGTTGTGTGCACAGTGGTATCTTGTCACCTGCCATGTGGCAGCAGGCAATCTATCAACAGACACTACTGTGGTGACCCTCAGGGTGAGAGTGACATGCATTAGCCAATCCTCCAGGTGCCTCCTGCACATGGCCACTGAGGTGATCAAGTTGACATGTACGGAGCATGCATTACAACACATGGTTAGTATCTGTGATGGAGACCTGTACCCAAGCATGTTCTGTTGACTGTGGTAGTGTAGTGGAGGTGCCATGGCATGTGGTGCATATAGAGTGTTATCACCTATATGTACCAGTTCTTTCACAGCTGGGCAGACATGTCAGTGTCATTCAAGCTTAAGTTGCCTATACATAGCCCAGCTGGATACCTGCCATCTGCACATCTGTACATGGACTGTCATCAGCTTAGCAAGTAGCTATGCAGTAGGATGAATATGTTGACAGATAGACGTTTGACAATATGTATGCCATAACTACATGTCAGAAGCCCTCACTAACATGTGCTGTACAGACGGTAGTCTACAGTTACATTCCACGTCAGATCATTACCCGGTAGGGGTTATATACTGTGACACAGCTCACACACCAGGAATACAACAGGGAGGCCTGAGAGTCCAGCTATGCCTGCAGGTGTGCCTGTTGTCAGTATTACATTTAGCACTCTACTCTTGCCTGGGTAAGCACTGTCAACAGTAGTACTGCCATGATACACTACATGCCAGTGTGACAGCACCTACCCTGGGCTATTACCCCTGTATGTAACACATTCACACAGGTAACAGTGCTGTACAGGCCTCATATACATCTGTGTCCCACACATAACACTCACACTCCTTGCTACTGTAATGACAGCACATAGGCACATGTATTGTACATGGCATAACATACACTTATTACAGATGTCATTACTCTGCTATGTTATCATACTGGGTGGTGTGAAGTGGTTACCAGGGCTAAGCCATGCTTAGCAGGTATCAACATTGCTCCAATATAACAGCTACACTGATTTGTGCACTGGTAAGTGAAGCCTACACTGTGTAAGCACCCATACATTTACCTGTAGCTTAGCACTGCTTAGCTTTGCTTAAACCCGCTGACAACTGCCTTAACCACTCTGTATCTGACAGCCTTTGTTCTGCCCAGCAACAAAATGAACAGCCCTTGCAGGGCTTGAACCCAGGACCCTGTACACTATAATCACAACACTTAACCACTACGCCATGACCATTGTGAAGACAGCTGTTCTTTTCCAATATATCTGTCAATGCACATATTGATTAGTATTGAACAATTGCCTTTACTTCCACAATTGTGTAGTACTTGTTATTAATATGACTGTTGCATCACATATGTCATTTTACCATAATGTACACATAGCAGATACATACAGTGAGACGCATCTGGGAGGGTATACACAACCGTGAGGTTTACACATGACAGGAATATGGATATATACATATAATAGGTTGATATATGTCTACATGTGCATACTCATGTATATTCATACATATGTCTGTATACACATCTGTATAGTGCAACATATATATGGCCATGCGTACATATCTTCACATGTACACACACACACACATATATATATATATATATATATATATATATAAAATATATACATATATATATATATATATATATATATATGTGTGTGTGTGTGTGTGTGTGTGTATGTATATATAGATATATGTATATATAGCTATATATGTATGCACATACTATGTGTACAGATATGCCTATTTATGTAGATATATATGTAGTTATCTATAACTATACATGCATACATATCTATTCTGATATAACTATTACTGTCAATATATATGTAGATATCCATAAGTATATGTGCATATGTATCTCTATCTGCATATGTGTAGACATATATTGCTGTGTATATGTATATGTATATATCTGTGTTTATATGTGTATATATATATATATATATATATATATATATATATATATATATATATATATATATATATACATATACATATCCATCTATGTATGTCGATATGTATATGTGTATATATCTACATAGATATATGGATAATTATATATACATATATGTCCACCATATGTCCTGAACATGGAATAGAGCCCTACCTCAGCCCCAGTATTCCCAACCTCTTAGTGCAAGGGGATGTCAGGTATGTAGTGCAGGTATATATGTCGACTATTGCTACTGTGATAGGGGTTGTCCTCACAGATATGTTGTGTGTGGGAAGTCACATCTGCTTTTAACATGTGCACCATTGGCTACTGACAGACATCCTTAGGACATCAGAGTACAGTACCACTGCTAGCACAGTAATGATCCTGTAGACTCAGCAGAGGTATGGCCAATAAATGTGGACAGTCTGTCACACTCTGGTCAGTCCAGAGGTATACACAGAACCCCTTATTGCAAGATATGTGAACCAAGCCTGACAATGTGGATGTTAGCCATGTAGATGAGTATATCACGTAAATACTGGTATACGTTTGCCCCCATAGATTATGCATTCACACACCCCTGTCTGTCCTGGCACATAATAACCACTGGTACAGAGACAGTCATCTGTACAGCATCCCACTACTTTGTCTGACATACATGACTGTTATGGTGGTCTGGCAGCAGTACATCTGGCAAGTATCTGGACATAACATCACACTGGGTAAGTACACTAAGCTGCTAGGCATGTAACAAAGCACTGTGCAGGCTACAGGCAGACTGCCCCAACACTGGCCTACATTTCTTATGGGGGAATACACATGTACCTGCATATATAACAGGCTCTACAGGCATGTCATAGCACAGAATAACAGACACCTGTGTGAAAGTGCATAACCACAACCAATGTGAACACAGCCACATATGGTAGCTAGCATAATATTACAGTATATGAACTATCTGATCAACACCATCCTCATATGTGCCACTCACACACTAACCCTACATATACTAGGCCACTACACAGTGTGGTCCGATGCCTGTCTGCGGTATGTGACATGTGTGTGTTTGGCCCTATAAACATGTAAGCCGATAGGGTAACATACAGTGGAGCAGCATGTAACATCAGATAGAACAGGACCAAAATCAATGACATCTACCACAGTCTGTATACAGGCCAAGGTACATATTCAAAATACACACACTGTTGACAATCACCATAATTACACAGACCTCAGTATTGTACACACAACCACAGAATGCCCAGGCTATGTCAAAGATAACCCCTACTATACATAACATGTGTCACAGTCTATCTCACTGGCTTGTTATCAGATATGATGTCAATAAATTATGGTGTACAGAGCATATGCACCTCTTACTGCATGACATATGTACACAGGTTAACAGAGTTGTGGCTGAAGGCACAAACACAGGGCCAATATTGACATGTTGCTGTGATAACCTCATACATTTACTGTTGTAACAGGGTTTGTTGTGACATATGTCCTATGAGGGATATGAAGTCAGTAACTCTCATGTCTGTCACCATGTACTGACTGCAATCCTCACACTATGCTTCTGCAATTCACAGATAGGTGCTCTGTGAGTAACGCAAGAAACAAAAGGCACCACATACGGCCCAGTCTGCAGATGACCCTACAGATGGGGGTTTCTTCAGAAACATAGCACTCTCATGACAGGTATGAAAAGATGCAGACCAGCCATATCTACATACACCCTGTTAAACCAACATTACTCCAAATGAAGAATAGCAACACTTACATTCTGTAGTCATGTCAGGCACATTCTCCTCCTGTGTGTTGGCTTGTTTCCGCAGTGTATGTTGTTAGAGGTAAATCCCCAATCCTTCTGTGATGCTGTTTGCCAAACAACAGATCTAGGTCCTGCTCACAGTGAATGAAAAGGCCCAACACCAACATGATGGTCCTAGATACTGGAGTGAGTTTCCATGCAATTGGCTATGGGAATGTTACCACAGCTGTTCCACATGCAATCAGCTAGAGGAGGGCTGCAATTCATGCAGAAGCCATCAACTGATCATGAGCATCACTTACAAAACACATGCTGCTGCCTAAGCAAAGCAGGTGCAAGTCTCCATATTCACCAGACAGGGAGTGAGAGAGGCAGACAGAGGCAAAGATAAGTCAGGGAAGGGGTGGGAGAGTAAAACCTAAGCATGGTTGTGTCAGACACCTACCAGTACAGGGTATCAAACCCCTGACTATGTATTGCTATTACATGTCTATACAGTTATTGGATGCACCACATAGCTTACATGTTGAGGAACTCTCCAAACGTATATGTGATGGTGTAGTACATGTGTCTGTCCGCATGAACAGGTGTCAGCATCAACACAGCCACACTCTGTCAGGGTCCCACACACATTGACACACTTATCAGGGTCAAGAATACACCTCCTCCCTATTTAGTCTGCTCTTTGCTACAACAGAATGGCATTAAATATACTGATACAAAGGGTATTGCAAATATCCTGGCAGATTGATTTAATGCCAACTTCACCCCCTAAAGGGCTCATCTCAATACAAAAAGATTGCCAAATTTGGGTAATCACAGCCACGCAGGTAGAAACTGCACTCTCCACAGCTAAGAATACAGCATCCATGGGACCAGATGAAATCCCGGGCTATGTACTACATGAACTACAAAATGAACTGGCACCTCACCTAAGTGTCATGTTTAATCATAGCCTCACCTCAGGCTTCATGCCCACTGAATGGTGCACAGCTACAGTTATCCCACTTCACAAGGGGAGATCCACCTTGGATCCTGAGAACTACCGTCCCATCAGTCTGATGAGCCTGATCTGCAAGGGCATGGAATGCATTATCATGGAACTTATAAACAAAGACATTGGCAACCTTCAAACACTGGACCCCACCAAGTTTGGGTTCATGAATGGACGATCTTGTCTCCTGAACCTGACTGACTTCTTCAAATCAGTCTCCAGAGCTGTGGACGAGGGTAAGGCGGTCCACACAGCCTATCTGGACCTCGCCAAGGCCTTCGACACCATCCCCCACTCTGGAATCATTGATAAACTTACTAAGCTGGGCATAAATCCCTACGTCACTCAATGGGTTCCCAACTGGCTTGCTAACAGAACCCAGACTGTAAAAGTAGCTGACTCCAAATCCAGGCCCAGATAAGTAACAAGTGGAGTACCTCAGGGTTCAGTCCTGGGACCGCTCTTGTTTGGCATCTACTTCTCTGAAGTACAGACCAACACTAAGGGACTCTGGCTAACAAAGTTTGCAGATGACTGCAAACTGAGAGCCATTATTGAATCCCCAACTGATGTGGATATTCTACAAAAGGACCTTACAGAAACAGATGTGTGGTGCCAGAGCCATGGGCTCAGGCTTAATGCCAAGAAATGTATAGTCATCCAATTTGGGAAAAAATATGTACCCATGAATTACCACATAGGTGGCAGTACACTAAACAATGAAAGTGTGATGAGAGACTTAGGGACATGGATGGACAGGGACAGTGGTCTCACCTTCAATAACCACATCACCACAACAGTCAGGAAATCCTTCTATGTGGCACACCTCATCACTAAGGGCTTTTCATCCAGAAAAAAGAAGGTCATTGTCCCACTGTACTCATCCCTCATTAGACCCATTACAGAGTACAATGCTCCATTTGGTATGTACCTCACAAGACATCTTCAACAGATGGAAAGGCCACAGAAATACCTCACTAAAAGAATCACAGGTCTAAAGCAGATGCCCTATGCTGACCGTCTAAAAAAAACTCCATCTATACTCTGCTCAGTGGTGATCTCTGCTCAACATACAAGGCCATGTCAAACCCTGAGCTGTTGGACATACTCAACTTATAGAAATCCCAATCACTCAGAGCCACATGCTTCAGGGATCTAAACCTTGTCATCACAATGAGCAAAACATGCTGGAGAGATAGATTCCTGTCCCAGAGATTCCCCATACTCAGGAATAGACTGCCCATACATGTCAAGCAGAGTGCCTCCTTGTCCCTCTTCGAAAGGAACTTTGACGATTGGATGGGAGATAGGAAATTCACCCCGGGGATCACATCAGTCACCCTGCTAGACAGGGGTCCAGGGAAGTAAATATTGTGGGAAAAAATATCCAGGGAATTGTTATGGCTAGGCTTGTATAGGCCCTAGGGCTGATAGCCTAGTACCAACCTATGAATCTATGAACCTATGAACAATACAGTACTGTGCATGTATCACATGCACCACAGGGGTTATCAGGAGGCTATATGGCAAAGGGTATGTGGTGGTGTCTGACATCAGACAGCATGCTTCAGTATATCAATGGGGGTTGTAGTGAGTGTGAATGTGGTCAAAAGCATCATACACCACATACACAGACACAGGGTGCATTGCTTCATGGGTGTGTAGTGATTGACTGTAAAAGAACGCTATACAAGGCTAGGTGATGGGCATACCTTGGCATCAGGCCACATGACAATGGTCTGCAGTGTGGCTCAGGTGAGTAGTGTCTGTATTGGCCCACACAGGTGGGTATTGTATTCACCATCCAGTCACCTGGGTAACTATTGTGTGTGGCCATTGTTGTGCATTGCTTGCCATGTATGTATTCTTTAATCCATGACATGGATGGTGCCTGGGATGTGCAAACGTCCCACATGCATGTACAGTGACATGTGGAACTGTACCTGGGGTGTCTGGCCCATGTTGTGTGCAAGATTGTTATCATCAGATGTGCCAGTCCTGGCCTCATGTGGCAGGAACTGGTAATGGACAGCAGGTTGACCCTGCACCTACATTGATAGCATGATACAGGTATTCCCTGGTGTCAGTGACATCTGTCCATACAGGACATGTGTTTCAGGCATGGTATATCCTTTGTGAGTCACAGTTGATGGCACCACAGGTGTTGCAGGTGTCCAGTGGGGAACATAGGGAAGGCGCACTGTCTCCATGTACGTGCCTATTGTACTGATGGACAGGGTGCCATGCCCTCTGTAGTCCACTGCAATAACACCATGGTTACTATCTGTGGGCAATATGCAGGGTACTACTAACATAGCAGTTTTTGCCTAGGCAAGTGTGTTTGTGTATGAGACATGGGTTGAGAGTGTTCTCTGGGTAATACAAGGGTTGCTAACTTTGTTTGCCAGGCCTTGATGGCACATGTAGGGGCATGGATTGGCACGCCAACCTCTTGGCTATTTCACATCTGTTATCCTTGTAATGTGGACATTGTGACATATAATAGGGTCACCATATAAGAAATTTGCAAAACCCACTCCACAATGAGTCCAGTTGTTACACACTCACAGCCACCTCCACACAGGATATGAATGACAAACACAGACACATCTGCCATGTCTGGGATTATAACTTCTACCTAACTAGTTTATTACACTACATCACTATGCAGTTATAGGATGCGCCATGGAATCTACTGGAGTACTCTTTCCCCAAAGGTGTATTTCACAGTGAATGACATCAGTAGGCTTGCCAAAGTAGGGCATCTGAATTGTAATGAGTGTGACTAGCCTAAAAAGCATTACTCCCTACACAGACATAGAAAAACACACACAAGCATCCACACTTGCCATGTGTGGGACTAGAACTCATACCAAAGTGCTATATCACACTACAGCATTACACAGGTGTAGGACGCACCACAGAGATTACTGGACTGCACTTTTCCCAAATGTGTAATTCACAGTGAATGACATCAGCAGCCATGCCAAAGTAGGACATTTGAATTGTAGTGAGTGTGACTAGCCTAAAAAGCATTGCTCCCTACACACACACACGCACACATGCACACACGCACACACGCACACACGCACACACACACACACACACACACACACACACACACACACACACACACACACACACGCACACACACACACACACATGCACACACTTGCCATGTCTGGGATTAGAACTCCTACCTAACGAGTTTATCACACTACAGCATTATGCAGTTATAGAACACACCACTGAGATTACTTGGCTACACCTTTCCCAAAGGTGTATTTCACAGTGAATAACATCAGCAGCCTTGCCAAAGTAGGGCAATTGAATTGTGAGTGTGACTAGCATAAAAAGCATTGCTCCTTACACAAACAGAGAGACACACACACACACACACACACACACACACACACACACACACACACACACACACACACACACACACACACACAGTTGCCATGTCTGGGATTAGAACTCCTATCTAACTAGTTGATCACACTACAGCATTACGCAGTTACAGGACGTGCCACAGAAAGTACTGGGCTACAACTTTCCCAAAGGTGTATTTCACAGTGAATGACATCAGCAACCTTGCCAAAGTAGGGCATTTAAATTGTACTAAGTGTGACTAGCCTAAAAAGCATTGCTCCCTACACAGAGACACACACAGTTGCCATGTCTGGGATTAGAATTCTTACCTAACTAGTTTATCACACTACAACAGTACGCAGTTATAGGATGTACCACAGAGATTACTAGGCTACACTTTTCACAAAGGTGTATTTCACAGTGAATGACATCAACAGCCTTTCCAAGGTAGGGCATGATCTGTAGTGAGTGTGACTAGCCTAAAATACATTGCTCCCTACACAAAGAAACACGCATCCACATTTGCTATGTGTGGGACTAGAACCCCTACCAAAATACTATATTACACTACGGCATTATGAATTTATAGGATGCACCACAGAGATTACTGGGGTACATCTTTCCCAAAGGTGTATTTCACAGTGAATGACATCAGCAGCCTTGCCAAAATGGGTCATTTGAATTGTAGTGAGTGTGACTAGCCTAAAAAGCATTGCTCCCTACACAGACACACACACACACACACACACACACACACACACACACACACACACACACACACACACACACACACACACACACACACACTTGCCATGTCTGGGACTAGAACTCTTACCTAACTAGTTTATCAAACTAGAGCATTACACAATTATAGGACGTGCAGCAGAGATTAGTGGGCTACACCTTTCCCAACAGTGTATTTCACAGTGATTGACATCAGCAGCCTTGCCAAAGTGGGGCATTTGAATTTAGTGAGTGTGGCTAGCCTAAAACACATTGCTACCTACATAGACAGACACACACACACACACACACACACACACACACACACACACACACACACACACACACACACACACACACACACACACACACACACACAGTTGCCATGTCTGGGATTAGAACTCCTACCTAACTAGTTTATTACTACAGCATTACGCAGTTTTAGGATGCGCCACAGATATTACTGGCCTACTCTATTCCCAAAAGTGTATTTCAAAGTGGATGAAAGCAGGCTTGTCATCGTAGGGCTATGGGGAGGACAATGTGTGTGTGTGTGTATGGGCCATAACCCATTCATCTAGAGGTTGACACACCACCTGCAGGCACACGCAGGGTTATATTCCGCAAGTACATGTATACAGCTGCTAGATGACTACTGCCTTGTACAGTCATGCTGCACAGCTAGCACTTGCACCACATAGTCTGTAATGCTGATGGATACCAGTGTCTAATTTCTACAGTGAGTGACATTTACACATCATGTGGTTGTAGCCATTTAGCTGTGTGCTGGGGGGACAGGCCTCATGATGGGTGGCTCTTTGTCACAGTCACTCTCTTTCACACTTTGTATGTCTACTTTTGCTATATTATAGTGTGTTGTCCTTGGCTATATGTCTTTATTCCTATCCAATGTGTGTGCAAAGCATGACTGGTGCATACTGAGAAGTGTATGCACTAACATCTGCAGCTGTCAGATATGTGTGGTCCACTGTTTTTTGCAGACATGGGCTTCATTTGTTTAAATGTGTGAGCATGCCCAGTATGCCCTTTTGTATTGAATGTGGGGATCCATTCCAGGTAGTTTGTACTCCAGTCCAGGCCTTTGTGTTGTACACCTACAGGTAGCAAACTGTTTCTGCAGGGTATCCATAGATCATTTGGCAATATGGGGTCAAACTGTGCAAGGGATAGTGTGTACTGTAGGTGATTGTGTCTGTGCTGCTTCTGCTACATGGTACTGGTGTCAGCTGAGATATTCAGACGTGTACTGTTATACACTGTGATGTTTTATATCCTCAAGCACTATCAGGTGGTCATTCTTGCTCACAGTGATGTCCTGGGGAACAAGGGTGAAGGCAGCTGTGTCAGGTATTATGGGAAAATGGCTACATATTCATGGAAAGTTATGCCATTCTGGAGGGGGAGCTGCAGACACTTGCTGCTTGGCCTGTGTAACCAGTTCAGCACCTTGGTACAGTGCTGGGAGAGGAGCCCATACTTGTACATCCACTGACATGACAAAATGGCCTTATTTTGTGGTGGCAATTCCTCACAGCTGTACAGATTCACACAGGTTACCCAGAGGCAGGGGCCATAAGTCGGGACATTACCCCTATTGTGCTGTACGGGCAGGTTTGTAGCCACCAATTTATGTGTTTGCAGCCAGGGATAGTGTGTGCACATGGCTGTGTGCCAGACCTTGTACATTCCATGCTGCCCATGCTCCCACCCCCTCCATTATTCTATCCTCTTCCATACATTATGCATACATTCTCTGATACTTTCCCTAAGGTTATCACCCCATCACAGGTGTGTGTTAGTGTTGGCCCACAGTTCATGCTGTGAGATATGGTGGACATTTTACTGTGGTTTGTCTACATGGCCTTGCATATGGCTTATGTGGAGTGTGTTATGTTATTTGGGTGTCCATGACAT
Organism: Protopterus annectens; assembly: GCF_019279795.1. Classification (NCBI taxonomy): domain Eukaryota; kingdom Metazoa; phylum Chordata; order Ceratodontiformes; family Protopteridae; genus Protopterus; species Protopterus annectens. Next base: position 1,685,178,083 of record NC_056731.1, on the reverse strand, counting down.
AACATGCATTGGCAGTATGTGTGAGACACAGGCCTTTGGCAGAGGTCTGTGGGCCATTAGATGTTGCACTGCACTGCACACAGCGAGGCACCCATCTCCGCCAGTCCGGATTCAGGGATCTGAACCCGACTCTCTTTCAATTGGCTGAGGATGATGGAGGTCATTGCCCATCCATTCAGAACGGTGCTTGTTTATCTCTCAGGACCAACTGACCCATGTTCAACTGCTGTTCACATGGAACCTTTTTCCCAGTTCGGCCTTCAAAGTTCTCATTTGAATATTTGCTACTACCACCAAGATTTGGACCCGCAAAGGCTCCACCCAGGCTCTCACCCTGGGCTTCAGTGCCACAGCGGTGGCCCTCCTACTTGTCACAGCATAACCCCCCTCGGCTCCCAGCTCCAGCAATAGTTGGGTATGGTTCTGATGCTCCAGTGACATCTATTTTCAGGGCTAGTTGATACAGCAGTTGTGTTGTTGCACACTCCTTAGCAGATTTCAACTTCCATGGCCACTGTCCTGCTGTCTATATCAACCAACACCTTTTCTAGGGTCTGATCAGAGTTGCCATCACGCACTTTAACCCAGCATTTGGTTCATCCCACAGTGCCACTTCTGTTTAATAAAAGTGGCCCACTGGGTGCTTGCATTCCATGACCAGCTCCAAGCCAGCAAGTTGGGCTTCTTACCCATTTAAAGTTTGAGAATAGGTTGAGATCGTTTTGGCCCCAAGACCTCTAATCATTCGCGTTACCAGATATAACTGCATCCACTGAGCACAAGCTATCCTGAGGGAAACTTCAGAGGGAACCATCTACTAGATGGTTCGATTCGACTTTTGCCCCTATATGCAGGTTGGATGACCAATTTGCATGTCAGGACCACTACGGACTTCCAAAAGAGTTTTCTCTGGATTCTCCCTGCCCAGGCATAGTTCACCATCTTTTGGGTCCCACCAGGTATGCTCACATTCCACTTCCCCGATGGGACAGGTGAGATGGGCTGGCGGTGCATCCCCCCATGTGGAGCGTGGGGATCCTACCTCATCTGGCAAGTGCTGGCCCTCACTTTCATTGTACTGTGGGGTCTCCTGCCCAACCTTGGACTTGCACACCTGTTAGACTCCTTGGTCCATGTTTCAAGACGAGACAGGTGGGTTACCAACATCACCACTGACCCCAGGCACCCAAGTTGAGCCCATCGGCCCAGTGGTGGCACTCAGTCAGGCCACACTGACAATAGTCCGGCCCAGTCAACAGTCCCACCAGGAGCCTGTGGCCCCTGGCCTCTGCCGCAAGGGGGGTGCGGCAGTGGTCATCTCCCACTACTTTGGGGCACAGTGAGGGGTGATCACCATACCTCTCAACCTAGAAATATCAAAAATCTGGACAAGGCCTATGAAAATAGGTACAAATCTGTATGCTGATTAACATAAAATTTGCATACATAATTATGTAACCACACCCCCTCCAATGGAATTGTTGGATACCAACTTTCAAATGCAAACTGAAGAACAGACAACCAAAATATGGGACTAGAGTCCCCCTGCAGCCATTCCAATGTTCTATTACCCGGCTATTTCACCCCATTTACCATAAACACTAATCTGCATACTGCTTTACTTCTACAATGATTATTTGGATTTTATTTTTACATTTTATAGCACAATGCACAAACACTAACAGACATCTGCTAAACAAAGCAATACTGTCTCACAATGAAAATATACGTACCATTAAAACTTCTCTGCCCTTGAAACTCACAGTTATTAAAACAGCTTTGAAACCCACACCACATCCAAAGAAAATGCATCTGGCTAGTGGTGGCTAAAGATTACCTTTGGGCTGTTTTCAAATCATAGGCTCTTGCACACAAAACAAGAAACATACATGTATTCTTTGATACACCTTCCTGACTTTATTAAATTATATTCCTTGTATAGTACAGCACAATTGTTAGACTTAGAGCACATTTTAAATTTACTGTTTGAACATTTTTCCAGTAGGCAATGAAACAAAATGTATGAACCAATAATGACAAAACTGCCCAATTAAGAAAATTTTCATCATAAAAGTCTACTTATACACACACACACACACACACACACACACACACACGCACACATATATATATATATATATATATATGTATATATATATATATATATATATATATATATATATATATATATATATGGGTCTACTTGATATGGTTGACAGTTCATATGGTTGAAACTCATTTAGTTGATGACTCATTTGGTCGACAACCAGTAATCAAAACACTTAACAGGGATTTGCCCCCCGCCCCAAAGTTGTGTGACTCTGGAGTTGATATATATAGTTGGGGGTGTGGTGGAGGATGAAGCCCTCTACCCATATTTGTTTAAAATGTTTAGTTTGTGTTGTATTTTCATGTTTTAAATGACTATTTAATGAATATTAGTGGGGGGCTATCTCCCCACACCCCCCATTGTGGGGGGCTGTGCCCCGCACACACCCTAACTATATATATCAACTCCAGGATCACACAACTTTGGGGAGGGGGCAAATCCCTGTTAAGTTCCTTGAATACTGGTTGTTGACCAAATGAGTTTCGACCATATGAACTGTCGACCATATCAAGTAGACCCATATATATATATATATATATATATATATATATATATATATATATATATATATATATACACACACACACACATGTATATATAAACTAGAATGACAGTAGTGTAAGGCATGGCCATCTTGTACAGTGTCTCAAACTTTTTTTCATTTTCAGTTTTTTGCTTGACTTACTCTCATTTGTGTTATGAGATCAACTCAATAGCTGTAAATGCACAACAAAATAAACTAGGCGAACTGCATGTTTTAAGACTTCCAAGTTTTAGTCCAAGTACTGACAGACCCTCTCCTACATTCATCCTGAAGTATCGAACTATCATTGTAATCCAGGTACTGTTAACTGGCCACTCTTGCTTCTGCACTGTCTGTAGTGGAAAAATATGTGTTTTATCTTGAATGCTGGAAAATGTATTGTACTTGTTTAAAAGTATTTTTCTTATAATGCAGCACAGAACATAATTCTGATTTTCTGTTCCTGAATTTGGATTAATTATATTTTTGGCTGTTTCCACTGAGGCACAAATACCCATGTGCATGACATTTTCTCACTTCTGTTGTACCTGTAGCTACACCCCTGACTTGTTACACCCACCCCCTTTAAAAGTACAACACTTTACAGTATCAGCAATACATCTACATACTGTGGGAGTAGAACCCACAGCCTTCTGCATCAAAAGCAAGTATTGAACTGGTTATGCTATTAACAATGCAAGCAAACTCAGCATAAGTAGCAATAAACTTCTCTTCCCCTGAAGTTCTCAGCTCCTTGTAAAATCCACTCGAAACTCAACTGTAACTCTCAACTTTGCAGCACAAGAAATCTGGAAAAAAACAAAATATATTGGGGGGAACAAAAGCCCCAAAACCTGGGACACATTTTAAACATTGCTTGCATAATTTTGGAAAGTTGCTAGAATAAAGTATTGTGTTATCACCATCCATTTCACTGTCAAGTCTTGAACCTAGGACCCAGTGCACTACAGTCAAATCAACATACCAATATGCTAAATCAGCAGTTTCCTAAAAGACAGGAAGACTGAAACTTAAATGGCTATCATTTAGTGAATTCAGTTCTCACTTCTCACCATAGCTCTCACACTCCTAGCACGAAAAACCTGCACAAAGTCAATAATGGGGGAATACAGAATTCAGTTCTCACTTCTCACCATAGCTCTCAACCTCTTAGCCTAAAGAAAAAACCTGGACAAAGCCAATAATGGGGGAATACAGAACCAAAAACAGGGACAAATTTCAAATACTGATCTTATAAACTAAAATAAAAGGTTTTGTGTTACCATTTATTTTCTGAAGAATATGAAGTCTGAAATTCAAATGCCTGTCATTATTTAGTGAATTTAATCATTCACTGATTTGCAACAAAAATGCAGAAAACCACAGATTTTATGAGGAACAGAACAAAAATATGAGGCATAAATCTGGAAAGTTTTCACAAGTGGTGGTGAGTAGGGACTTTAGGCTTTTGTTACCTGTAACCAAGGTACAGGGTTTGAGCCTGAGTACCTCCTCTAGTCACCTGGAGCATTTTACACACACTCACCTGGGGCATTTTACACACACACACACACACACACACACACACACACACACACACACACACACACACACACACACACACACACACACACACACACACACTCTGCTCAATAAATACCTCGCAGCTTCTGCATAATAAATACCTTGCAGCTTGTTCCTGAAAATGTCATCTCACCTCTGCTTGTTCCAATGGCAGCTCTGCTCCCAGAAATGCATGCATGTTGAGCCCCTTAAGCTGAATTCCAACAGGCTGGCAGGCCATTTCACAGAGCTGACATCATCCCGAATGTGATGACGTCAGCTGAAAAAGCCAGAAAAATGAAATTACAAACTAAAAAGACCGGGAAATTTGAAAATTGAGTGGCACCCTACTCAAAATTGGTAAAAACTGAGTAATTTCGTATGTTTGGGAGGTATGTTGATCGCGGGCTGTAACACTCCCCTCCTGGGAGGGGAGCCATCTTCCTTGAGCTCTTCCTGACCGACTTGGAGCCGGTCATGGCATACCACTGCAGAGGAAGTGTGCTGATGGCAGCCAGCGCACCCTGGGATGGTCCCCCACCTCTTGCAGGTGGAGCGGGATCCGCCTCGCCTGGGCAGTTGGTGCAGCTGCCAAGTTGAATCCTCCAGGTGGACTGCACAGACCCCAGCAGTTTACCTCTGAATGGTTTCACGCCCTCTTTCACTGTCTCTTCAAAGTTCTTTTCAACTTTCCCTTGTGGTACTTGTCCGCTATCGGTCTCATGCTGGTGGTTAGATGGAGTTTACCATCCACTTTTCCTGCCCACCTGGGTGGAAGTCCTTAAGGAAACCACTGGCAGATGGCTGCAGGGTCTGGAGTGCTCCTGCCTGGGTGAGAGGGGTTCAGGTGGAGGCCCCTATAACAGAAGTCCTTAAGGGAGCCGCTGGTGGATGGCTGCGAGGTTGAGAATTTTCCTGCCTATGTGAGCGGGGTCAGAAGAAGCTCCCAGTGGAAGTCCATAAGGGAGCAGCTGGCAGACAGCTTCAGGGTCCACAGTGCTCCTGCCTGGGTGCAAGGGGTCAGGTGGAGGCCCCCATGACAGACGTCTTTAAGGGAGGTGCTGGCAGGGGGCTGTGCACCATGCCTGGTCTGCGGTGTTCCTGCCCATGTGAGAGAGGTCAGGTGGAGGCCCCCACTACAGAAGTCCTTAAGGGAGCCACTGCCGGAGGAACTGCATGCTGCCCCCTGGTGAGAGGGTCCAGATCCTTCACTCCCTCTCCAGGTGGAAGTCCTTAAGGGAGCTGCTGGCTGACAGGTGCGGGACTGAGAGAGCTCCTATCCCTGCGAGCAAGGTCAGAAAGAGCCCTCCCTGACTGAAATCCATAAGGGAGTGGCTGGCGGATGGCTGTGGGGTCTGGAGTGCTCCTGCCAGGCAGGATGAAGGCATCCAACCTCACCCTCTGGATGGGAAAGCAGGTGGACATGGAAGCCCAGATGGGAGTGGACCTGCTCCTTGGCAGCTGAGGCAAGTTCCAGGAGGCCAGCCAGGTTTGGGAGAAGCTCCCCTGATAGGGTCCAAGGGCACGGGTGACACTGCATGATTTGGCAGTCTTCAGGAGTTATGTAACTGAGGGAAAGAGCTCTTCTAGCCATGTAGAAGTGGAAGCCTGGAGGAGGGTCCACACCAATGGAAGTCTGTAAGGGAGAGAGAGGTGGAAAGTAGCCAGGCAAGGAGTGCTTGTGCCTGGATGAGAGGGTCCAGACCCCCCCTTCGGGTGGAAGTTCGTAAAGGGGGAGAGAGGTGGAAAATGGCAAGGCAGGGAGTGTTAGTGCTTGGATGAGAGGGTCTGGATCCCCTCCCTCCAGGGGGAAGTCCATAAGGAGAGAGAGATGCAGAAAGTGGCCAGGTAGGGAGTGCTCGTGCATGGATGAGAGGGTTCGGATTATGCCCCCCTTTGGGTGAAAGTCTGTAAGGGGGTGGCTGGCAGATGGCTGCTGGGTCTGGAGTGCTCCTGACTGGGTGAGAGGCGTCAGGCAGAGGCCCCCACAACAAAAGTCCTTTAGGGTGTTGCTGGCATGGGGGCTGTGAGTGGCCCATGGTGAGAGGGTCTGGATCGTGCCCCCCCACATGGAAGTTATCAAGGGAGTAGCTGGTGTATGGCTGTGGGATCCAGAGAGCTCCTGTCCAGGTGAATGGAGCCAGGAGGAGCCCCCTATGACAGAAATCATTAAGGGATCCACTGGTGGAGGGCTGCGGGAACCAGATTGCTCCTGCCTAGGTGAGAGGGGATGGGCGGAGCCCCCCACGACAAAAGTCCTTAAGGGAGAAACTAGCAGAGGGCACTCTGAGGTCTGGATTCCTCCTGCCTGGGTGAGAGGGGATGGGTGGAGCCCCCGTGACAAAAGTCCTTAAAAGATCAGCTGGCAGGGGGCTATTGAAAGTAAGCCCTTGAGTCAAGCTTTTGGTGCAGGTGGGGTGATGAGGTCCAAACCCTTGCCATGGAGGGGAACTGTCCTCAGCCAACCTGCCCTGCATGTCTCCCCCTCCTCTACCTCCAAATTGTTAGGAGAACTATGCTTCTCGGCGGCAGGTTTGAGGTCCAGCCAGGGAGGGAGGGAGGGAGCAGGGTCAGGTTGCAACCCGGCTGCAGGGTCTCCTCTGCATGTGGAGGTGCTTGATTGCTCCCCTCGCTCTACACCATCCAGCATCTCCTTCCAGATAGCCAGACCCACGGCAGGTGTGGAGGGGGCTGAGGATTGTGTACCCAGGTTTAAGGGTAATCCCCAGAGGTGTGACCTAGTAGAGAGGTTGCATGGGTTCAAGGAGAAGGCAAAAGGCCATCCATGGAAGCCAGGTCTGGGATCCCATCCTCTGAGCCCCAGGGGAGGGGAGATACTGTCGCTGTGTTGTCTTGCACCCAGGACCTGTTGGGGGAGTTGGCCATCAGTGTGGGCTGGTTGAGGGCTGACCCAGGAAGCCAGGTCTGTAATCCCATGCTCTCAGCCTCCAGTGGAGGAGAGATATGGCCTCTGAGGTGTCTTGCACCCAGGGATGGCCGGTGGAGTCAGCCATCAGTGAGGGCAGGCAGAGTGCTACCCCTGGAAGCCATGTCTGTGACCCCATCCTCCTGGACCCCAGTGGTGTGGAGATACATCCATTGTGGCATCTCTCAGCTGTTGCAGCCACAGGCATTGGATCAGTCTCTGGTCCTTCATCTGGCAACTTGAAGATGCCACCCTGCAAATAGCACCATGCAGGAGGCAAAGGGCCGCTTGCCAGGAGGCTTGAAGTGAAGTGAGTTTGTTGGCACCTGGTGCTATGGAGGAGAGAGAGGGAGGCACACAGCGAAATGCACAGAGATACCAAGACCTGGAGCCATCTCATGTGCAAGTTTGAAAGCCCTAGGTGGAGGGGAAAAGGGAGAACAGGCATCACAGAAGTCTGGATGAGGGATTGTCTGAGGACTCGCTACCCAGCAGAGTTCCACGAGGCTGTGAAGGATTGGAGGAAGCTCCCCTGAGTGGCTCAGAGAACACGGTTGACACTGCGCAGTTTGGAATCCTTTAGGAGATATGTAACGCTGGAAAAGATCTCTCGCATTTGGGTAGAAGTAGAAGCCTGGAGGGGGTCCCTCCTGATGGAAGTCCGTAAGGGAGATTGATGCTGAAAACGGCTAGGCTGAGAGAGCTCCCATCTGTGTGAGGGAGTCTGGAGCATGGCCCACTCCTGGACAGAAGCTCAGAATGGGGAGAGAGGAGGAAACTGGTCATGCACGGAGAACTCCCACCTGGTGAGCAGGGTCAGGTGGAGGCCCCCCATGATGGAAGTCCTCAAGGGAGTGCCGGGTGGATGGCTGTGGGGTCTAGAGAGCTCCTGATGGGTGGGAGGGGTCAGGCCAAGGCCTCCAACAGAAGTCCTTAAGGGAGTGACCAGTGGGTGACTGCAGGGCTTGGAGAGCTCCTGCCAGGCAGGGAGAAGACATCTGACCTCACCCGGTACCCGACATTGTCCCCAAAATATCACAAAGTCCCCAGGGGCCCTCTGGACAGGAAAGCAGGGGGACAAGGAAGCCCCTCTCCAGGTGGAAGTCCATAAAGGAGTACCTGGCAGAGGGCTGCACAGTCCGCAGTGCTCCTGCCTGGGTAAGATGGGTCAGGTGGAGGCCCCCACAACAGAAGTCCATAAGGGAGCTGCTGGTGGGGGGGCTGCATACTGCCCCTGGTGAGAAGGTCTAGATCCTGCCCCCCTCTCTGGGAGAAAGTCATTAAGGGAGCTGCTGGAGAATGGCTGTGGGGCTGGGAGAGCTTGTGCCTGGGCAAGTGGGGTTAGGAAAAGCCCCCACCAACAGAAGTCTGTAAGGGAGTGGCTGTTGGATGGCTGCAGGGTCTGGAGTGCTCCTGCCTGGGGAGAGGGGTCAGGTGGAGGCCCCCATGACAGAAGTCCTTTAGGGACAGGGGCTGTGCACCGCCCTTAGTTCGGAGTGCTCCCGCCCATGTGAGAGAGGTCAGGCGGTGGCCCTGACTACAGAAGTCTTTAAGCGAGCCACTGGCAGGAAGATGCACACCACCCCTGATGTGAGGGTCCAGATCCTGCCCCCCTCTCCAGGTGGAAGTCCTTAAGGGAGCCACTGATGGACAGCTGTGAGGCTGGGAGAGCTCCTGCCCAAGTGGGCGGGGTTAGGAGTAGCCCCACATGATGGAAGTTCATAGGGGAGTGGCTAGTGGATGGCTGCAGGGCCCCGACTGCTCCTGCCAGGTAGGGTGAAGGTGTCCGACCTCACCCAGTACCCAATGGTGTCCTCAAAATATTGGAAAGTCCTCAGAGCCCCTCTGGACGGGAAGGCAGGGGGATACAGAAACTCTGATGGGAGCGGACCTGCCCTCAGCAGCTGAGGGAAGTTCCACAAGGCTGGCTAGGTTTGGGGGGAAGCTCCCCTGAGACAGTCCAAGGGCATGTGTGACACTGCATGATTTGGCAGCCTTCCAGAGTTATGTAACCCAGGGAAAGAGCTCTCCCACCCATGAGAATTAGAAGCCTGGAGGGGGGGGTCTGTCTGAAGGAAGTCCGTAAGGGGGAGAGAGGCAGAAAGAGGACAGGCAGGGAGTGCTTACACCTGAATGAGAGGGTCAGGATCCTGTCCCCCCATGGGAAGGAGTCCGTAAGGGGGAGAAAGGCAGAAAGCAGCCAGGTAGGGAGTCCATGGACCTGGATGAGAGGGTCCCGATCCTGCCCCCTCTGGGTGGAGGTCTGTAAGAGAGCGGCTGGTGGATGGCTGCGAGGTCCGGAGTTTTCCTGCCCGAGTGACAGGGGTCAGGTGGAGGCCCTCACAACAAATGTCCTTAAGGGAGCTGCTGGCAGAGGGACTGCCACTGAGAGAGAGTCCATATCATGCCCCCCTTCACGTAGAAGATGTCAAGGGAGCAGCTGGCAGATGGCTGTAGGGTCTAGAGAGCTCCTGTCCTGGTGAATGGGGTCAGGAGGAGCCCCCACGAGGAAGGTCCTTAAAGGAGGCACTGGTGGAGGGCTGCAGGGTCCAGAGTGCTCCTGCCTGGGTGAGAGGAGATGGGCAAAGCCCCCCATGACAAAAGTCCTTAAGAGAGCTGCTGGCAGGGGGACTGTGAGTCACCGCTTGTCCGTATGACAACAGATGATATCTTCATCAACTGGAGCTACGGTGCTTCTCTCACTGACAAAATCTAGCTTGTCCTGACTGCAGGGGATGAGATCTCCAGTGTTTTCAGAGTATGGAACAGTGGTGCTTCTCTCACTGTCTATGTCTCTTTGCACATGAGAGCTATGTCCTGAGTGCAGTTGATGACATGTTCATCATCTAAGACAGTAGTGTTTTTCTCACTGCCCGCAACAACATTGGACTGACTGCAATAAATTATATATTCAGCATCTGGGACAGTGGTACTTCTCTCACTGTCTATATCTGTCTTGTCCTGACTGCACAGGATGAGATCTTTTATTTATTTTTTTATTTATTCATTTGACTTTTGGTAATCAGGTTTGTCCAACTGATCCAGAGCACGTTTTCAGTGGAGACACGAGGAGAAAAGCTCCAGTACATAGACAACAATTATAATTACACATAATAAATTCTGAAATATCAGTGTAAAATAATAAAATATCAAAGTTAAAGAATAATGCTTACATAAACAGTGAAAATAAGAAGTTAGAATAGAAAAAAAATTACATTGTAAATCTTTACATCTTTAGTATTTTCAGTTTGGAACAGCAGTGCTTCTCTCACTGCCCATATCAGCATTGTCCTGACTATGAAGGATGATATTGTCATCATCTGGATCAATATTGCTTCTCTCACTATCCATATTGGTCTTGTTCTGACTTCATGGCATGAGACCTTTAGTGTCATTAGAGTCTGGAACAGTGGTGCTGCTCACTGCCCACATCTATCTTGTCCTGACTGCAGGGGATGAGATCTTTAGTATTTTCAGAGTCTGGGACAGTGGTGCTTTTCTCACTGCCCATATTAGCATTATCCTGACCACATGAGATGCTATCTTCAGCATCTGGAGCAATGGTATTTATCTCACTGCACACATCTCTCTTGTCCTGACTGCAGGGGATGAGATATTTAGTATTTTCAGAGTCTGTGACAGTGGTGCTTCTCTCACTGCCGGTATCAGGATTATCTGGACCACAAAAGACGACATCTTCAGCATCTGGAACAATGGTGCTTCTTGTTCTGACTGCAGGGGATGACACCTTTAGCGTCTTTTGAGTCTGGAATTGTTATGCTTCTCTCAATGCCACCATGTATCTGGTCCTGACTGCAGGGGATGAGATCTTTAGTATTTACAGAGCCTGGGACAGTGGTGCTTCCCTAACTGCCCATATCAGCATTATTCTGACCAGAGGATATATTTGCTGCATCTGGAGCAATGGTGCTTCTCTCACTGCCCACATCTATCTTCTCCTGACTGCATGGGATGAGATATTTAACATTTCCAAAATCTGGGACAGTGGTGCTTCCCTCACATCCCATATCAGCATTGTCCTGACCACAGAAGATGATATCTTCAGCATCTGGAGCAACGGTGCTTTTCTTACTGTCCATATCGACCTTGTCCTGACTGGAGGGGATGAAATCTTCAGTGTTTTCAGAGTCTGGAACAGTGGTGCTTCTCTCACTGTGCAAGTCTATCTTCTTCTGACTACAGGAGATGAGATCTTCGGTGTTTTCAGAGTCTGGGGCAGCAATACTTCTCTCACTGCTCACATTGGCTTTACCCTGACTGCAAGGGCTCATGGGTCCATCATCTAGGTCAGGGGTGCCTCTCTCACTCCCCACATCAGCCTTTTCCTTACTGCAAGGTATGGTATCCTCAGACCCTGGGACAGTGATACTTCTCTCTTTGCACATGAGTGCTATGTCCTGAGTGTAGTGGATGACATGTTCATCATCTAAGACAGTGGTGTTTGTCTCACTGTCTGCAACAGCCTTGGCCTGGCTACAATATATGATATCTTCAGCATTTGGACAGTGGTACTTCTCTTACTGCCTATATCTGTCTTGTCCTGATTGGAAGGCATGAGATCTTTTATTTATTTTTTATGTATTTATTTGACCTTTGGTTTATTTGACCTTTGGTAACCAGGTTGGTCCAATTGAGCCAGAGCCCATTTTCAGTGGAGATCCGGGGAGAAAATCTCCAGTACATAGACACAAATTATAATTTCACATAATATATTCTGAAATATCAGTGTAAAATTAAACAAATATTGAGTCACAGAAAAAGACTTACACATAGTGAAAATAAGTAGTTACAATAAAATAATATACATGGAAAATCTTTACATCTATAGTATTTTCAGAGTCTGGAACAGTGGTGCTTCTGTCACTGCCCATATCAGCTTTGTCCTGACTACAGGGGATGATATCTTCATCATCTGGCACAACAGTGCTTCTCTCACTGTCCATATAGGTTTTGGTCTGACTGCAAAGGCTGAGACCTTCAGTTTCTTCAGAGTCTGGAACTGTTATGCTTCTCTCAATGCCGACATGTACCTGGTCCTGACTGCAGGGGATGAGATCTTTATTATTTTCAGAGTCTGGGACAGTGGTGCTTCCCTAACTGCCCATATCAGCATTGTCATAACCACTGGAGATGATATCTTCAGCATCTGGAGCAATGGTGCTTCTCTCACTGTCCATATCGGCCTTGCCCTGATTGGAGTGGATGAGATCTTCATTGTCTTCAGAGTCTGGAACAGTGGTGCTTCTCTCACTACCTATATTTCTCTTGTCATGACTGCAAGGGATGAGATCTGTGGTATTTTCAAAGTCGGGAACAGTGGTTCTTCTCTCACTGCCCATATCAGCATTGTCCCGACTACAAGGGAAGATATCTCCATTGAGTCCGGAGCACTGGTGCTTCACTCACTGTCCATGTCTATCTTGTTCTGACTGCAGGAGATGAGAACTTCAGTGTTTTCAGAGTCTGGGGCAGCAATGCTTCTCTCACATCCCACATTGACTTTGCCCTGACTGGAAGAGATCAGGTGTTCATCATCTAGGACAGTAGTGTGTCTCTCACTGTTCATAAAAGCCTTGACCTGACTACAATATATGATATCTTCAACAAATGGGACAGTGATCATTCTCTCACTGCCTATATCTGTCTTGTCCTGACTGCAAGTGAAGAGATTGTTAGTATTTTCAGAGTTTGAACCAGAGGTGCTTCTGTCACTGCCCATATTAACATTGTCCTGATTACAGAAGATATCTTCAGCATCTGGATAAATGTTGCTTCTCTCACTGCCCACATCGGGTTTGTCCTCACTGCAGGGGATGAGCTCTTCAGTGTTTTCAGAGTATGGAACGGCAGTACTTCTCTCACTGCCCACATTGGCTTTGTCCTCACTGCAGGGGATGAGCTCTTCATCATCTAGGAGAGGTGTGCTTTTCTCACTGCCCACATCAGCCTCGTCCTCTTCCTGACTGCGAGGGAAGAGATCTTTGTCATTTTCAGAGTGTGGAACAGAGGTGCTTCTCTCACTGACCATATTAGCATTGTCCTGACTACAGGAGATGATATCTTCAGCATCTGCAGCAACGTTGCTTTTCTCACTGTCCACATCGTCCTTGTCATGACTGCAGGGGATACGATCTTCACTGTTTTCAGAGTCTGCAACAATGGTGCTTCTCTTACTGTCCATGTCTATCTTGTTCTGACTGCAGGGGATGAGATCTTCAGTGTTTTCAGAGTCTGGAGCAGCAATGCTTTTCTCACTGCCCACATTGGCTTTGCCCTGACTGCAAGGGATCAGGTGTTCATCATCTAGGACAGGGGTGCTTCTCGAACACCCCATATCAGCCTTGCCCTTACTGCAGGGTATGATATCCTCAGACTCTGGGGCAGTGATACTTCTCTCTTTGCACATAAGTGGTTTGTCCTGAGTGCAGTGCATGACATGTTCATCATCTAAGACAATGGGGTTCCTCTCACTGCCTACAAAAGCCTTGGCCCGACTACACTATATGATATCTTTAGCATTTAGGACAGTTGTACTTCTCTCACTGCCTATATTTGTCTTGTCCTGACTGCAAGGGAAGACATCTTAATTATTTTCAGAGTCTGGAACAGAGATGCTTCTCTCACTTCCCATATTAGCATTGTCCTGACTACAGAAGATGATATCTTCAGCATCTGGAGCTACGGTGCTTCTCTCACTGACCAAATCTATCTTGTCCTGACAGAAGGGGATGAGATCTTCACTGTTTTCACAGTCTGCAACAGTGGTGCTTCTCTCACTGTCCATATCTATCTTGTTCTGACTGCAGGAGATAAGATCTTCAGTGTTTTCAGAGTCTGGAGCAGCAATCTTTCTCTTACTACTCACATTGGTGTTGCCCTGACTGCAAGGGATTAGGTCTTCATCATCTAGGAGAGGTGTGCTTCTCTCACTGCCCACATCAGCCTTGTCCTTACTGCATGGTATGATATCCTCAGACCCTGGGACAGTGATACTTTTCTCTTTGCACATGAGTCTATGTAATGAGTGCAGAGGATGACATGTTCATCATCTAAGGCAGTGGTATTTCTCTCCCTGCCTGCAACAGCCTTGGCTTGACTACAGTATATGATATCTTTAGCATTTTGGACAATGGTACTTCTCTCACTGTCTATATCTGTCTTGTCCTGATTGGAAGCCATGACATCTTTTATTTATTTTTTATGTATTTATTTGCCCTTTGGTAACCAGGTTGGTCCACCTGTGCCAGAGCCCATTTTCAGTGGAGAACCAAGTAGAAAAGCTCCAGCACACTAAGAAAAATTAAAATTGCACATTATAAATTCTGAAATATCAGACTAAAATGAAAAAAAAAATTAAAGTCACAGAATAAAACTTATATACACTGTGAAAATAAGTAGTTACAATAAAAAAATTTACATGGAAAATCTTTACATCTGTAGTATTTTCAGAGTCTGGAACAGCGGTGCTTCTCTCACTGCCCATAATGGCTTTGCTCTGACTGCAAGGGATCAGGTGTCTATCATCTAGGACAGAGGTGCTTCTCTCACTGTCTACATCAGCCTTGTCCTTACTGCATGGTATGATATCCTCAGACCCTGGGACAATGATACTTCTCTCTTTGCACATGAGTGCTATGTCCTGAGTGCAGATGATGACACGTTCATCATCTAAGACAGTGGGTTTTCTCTCACTGCCTGCAACAGCCTTTGCCTGACTACAATATATGATATCTTCAGCATTTGGGACAGTGGTAATTCCCTCACTGCCTATATCTGTCTTGTCCTGACTGCAAGGCATGAGATCTTTTACTTATTTTTTATTTATTTATTTGACTTTTGGTAACCAGGTTGGTAAAAGTGAGCCAGAGCCATTTTTGAGTAGAGATCTGAGGAGAAAAGCTCCAGTTCATAGACAAAAATTATAATTTCACATAATAAATTCTGAAATATCAGTATAAAATGAAAAAATATCGAAGTTACAGAATAAGGCTTATACACGGTGAAAATAAGTAGTTACAGTAGAACAATTTACATGATAAATCTTTACATCTTTAGTATTTTCAGAGACTGGAACAGGTCTTGTTCTGACTGCAGGGCATGAGTCCTTCAGTGTCTTCAGAGTCTGGAACAGTGGTACTTCTCTCACTGCCCATATCAGCATTGTCCTGACTACAAGTGATGATATCTTCATCACCTGGAGTGATGGTGCTGCTCTCACTGTCCATATTGGTTTTAGTCTGACTGTAGGGGATGAGACCTTCAGTGTCTTCAGAGTCTGGAACAGTGGTGCTTCTCTCACTGCCCAGATCGATCTTGTCCTAACTGCAGGGGATGAGATCCTTAGTATTTTCAGAGTCTGGGACAGTGGTGCTTCTCTCACTGCCAATATCAGCATTGTCCTGACCACAAGAGATGAAATCTTTAGCATCTGGAGCTACAGTACTTCTTTCACTGTCCATATTGGTCTTGTTCTGACTGCAGAGGATGAGACCGTCAGTGTCTTCAAAGTCTGGAACCGTGGTGCTTCTCTCACTGCCCACATATGTCATGTCCTGACTGCAGAGGAGAGATCTTTAGAATTTTCTAACTCTGTGACAGTGGTGCTTCTCTCACTGCTGATATCAGCATTGTCCTGACCATAGAAGATGATATCTTCAGCATGTGGATCAACAGTTCTTTTCTCACTGTCCATATCTGCCTTGTCCTGAGTGGAGGGGATGAGATCTTCAGTGTTTTCAGACTCTGGAACAGTAGTGCTTCTCTCACTGTCCAAGCCTATCTTGTTTTGACTGCTGGAGGTGAGATCTTCAGTGTTTTCAGAGTCTGCGGCAGCAATGCGTCTCTCACTGCTCGCATCGGTTTGCCCTGACTGCAAGGGCTCAGGTGTCCATCATCTAGGTCAGGGGTGCCCCTGTCACTCCCCACATCAGCCTTGTCCTTACTGCAGGATATGGTATCCTCAGAACCTGGGAAAGTGATACTTCTCTCTTTGCACATGGGTGCTATGTCCTGAGTGCAGCGGATGACACGTTCATCATCTCAGACTGTGGTGTTTCTTTCACTGCCTGCAACAGCTTTGGCCTGACAGCAATATATGATATCTTCAGCATTTGGGACAGTGGTACTTCTCTCACTGCTTTTATCTGTCTTGTCCTGATTGGAAGCCATGACATCTTTTATTTATTTTTTTATGTATTTATTTTTATGTATTTATTTGCCCTTTGGTAACCAGCTTGGTTGACCTGAGCCTGAGCCCATTTTCAGTGGATATCTGAGTAGAAAAGCTCCAGCACACTAAGAAAAATTAAAATTGCACATAATAAATTCTGAAATATCAGTGTAAAATGAAAAAGAAATTGAAGTCACAGAATATGACATACAGAATGTGAAACTAAGTAGTTACAATAAAAAAAATTTACATGGAAAATCTTTGCATCTGTAGTATTTTCAGTCTGAAACAGGTGTGCTTCTTTCACTGCCCATGTCAGCAATGTCCTGACTACAGGGGATGATATATTCATCATGTGGAGCAACGGTGCTTCTCACACTGTCCATATTGGTTTTGGTCTTACTGCATGGGAAGAGTCCTTCAGTGTCTTTAGAGTCTGCAACAGTGGTGCTTCTTTCACTGCCCAGATCTATCTTGTCCTGACTGTAGGGGATGAGATCCTTAGTATTTTCAGAGTCTGGGTCAGCAGTGCTTCTCTCACTGCCAATATCAGCATTGTCCTGACTACAGGAGATTATATCCTCAGCATCTGGATCTACAGTGATTCTCTCACTGTCCATATTGGTCTTGTTCTGACTGCAGGGGATTAGACCATCAGTGTTTTCAGAGTCTGGAACAGTGGTGCTTCTCTTACTGCTCACATCTGTCATGTCCTGACTGCAGAGGATGAGATCTTTAGAATTTTCAGAGTCTGTGACAGCGGTGCTTCTCTCATTGCTGATATCACCATTGCCCTGACCACAGAAGATGATATCTTCAGCATGTGGAGCAACAATGCTTTTCTTACTGTCCATATCTGCCTTGTCCTGAGTGGAGGGGATGAGATCTTCATTGTTTTCAGAGTCTGGAACAGTAGTGCTTCTCTCACTGTCCAAGCCTATCTTGTTTTGACTGCTGGAGGTGAGATCTTCAGTGTTTTCAGAGTCTGGGGCAGCAATGCTTCTTTCACTGCTCGCATCGGTTTGCCCTGACTGCAAGGGCTCAGGTGTCCATCATCTAGGTCAGGGGTGCCTCTGTCACTGCCCACATCAGCCTTGTCCTTACTGCAGGGTGTGGTATCCTCCGAACCTGGGACAGAGATACTTCTCTCTTTGCACATGAGCGCTATGTCCTGAGTGCAGCGGATGACATGTTCATCATCTCAGACAGTGATGTTTCTCTCACTGCCTGCAACAGCCTTGGACTGACAACAATATATGATATCTTCAACATTTGAGACAGTGGTATGTCTCTCACTGCCTATATCTGTCTTGTCGTGATTGGAAGGCATTAGCTCTTTTATTTATTTTTTATGCATTTATTTGACCTTTGATAACCAGGTTTGTCCAACTGAGCTAGAGCCCATTTTCAGTGGAGATGCGAAGAGAAAAGCTCCAGTGTATAGACAAAAACTAAAAATGCACGTAATAAATTGTGAAATAGCAGTGCAAAATGAAAAAATGAGGTTACATAATAAGACTTACATACACTGTGAAAATAAATAGGTACAACAGAAAACATTTACATGGAAAATCTTTACATCTATAGTATTTTCAGAGTCTGCAACAGCAGTGCTTTTCCCACTGCCCATATCAGTATTGTCCTGACTACAGGGGATGATATCTTCATCATCTGGAGCAACGGTGCTGCTCTCGCTGTCCATATTGGTTTAGGTCTGACTGCAGGGTATGAGACCTTCAGTGTCTTCAGAGTCTGGAACAGGGATGCTTCTCTAACTGCCCAGATCTATCTTGCCCTGACTGCAGAGGATGAGATCTTTAGTATTTTCAGAGTCTGGGACAGTGGTGCTTTTCTAACTGTGCATATCAGTGTTGTCCTGACCACAGGAGATGACATCTTCAGAACCTGGAGCAATGGTGCTTCTCTAACAGTCCATATCGGCCTTGCTCTGACTGGAGGGGATGAGATCTTCAGTGTCTTCAGTGTCTGGAACAGTGGTGCTTCTCTCACTGCCTATACCTCTCTTGTCATGACTGCAAGGGATGAGATCTTTGGTATTTTCAGACACTGGAACAGCGGTGCATCTCTCACTGCCTGTATCAGCATTGTCCTGACTACAAGGGAAGATATCTTTATTACCTTGGAGCAACAGTGCTTCTCTCACTGTCCATATTGTCCTTGTCCTGGCTAGAGGGAAGAGATCTTCAGTTTTTTCAGAGTCTGGAACAGTGGTGGTTGTCTCACTGTCCATGTCAATCTTGTTCTGACTGCAGGAGGTGAGAACTTCAGTGTTTTCTGAGTCTGGGGCAGCAATGCTTCTCTCAATTCCCACATTGGCTTTGCCCTGACTGCAAGGGATCAGGTGCTCATCATCTAGGACAGTGGTATGTCTCTCACTGCCTGCAACAGCCTTTGTCTGACTACAATAAATGATATCTTCAGCATTTGGGACAGTGGTACTTCTCTGACTGCTTATATCTGTCTTGTCCTGAATGTAAGGCATGAGATCTTTTATTTATTTTTTATTTATTCATTTGACTTTTGGTAATCGGGTTGGTAAAAGTGAGCCAGACCCCATTTTAGCTCCAGTACATAGACAAAAATTGTAATTACACATAATAAATTCTGACATAGTGTAAAATGAAAAAATATCTGAGTTACAAAATAAGACTTACACGCAGTGAAAATAAGTAGTTACAGTAGAAAAATTTACCTGGTAAATCTTTACATCTTTAGTATTTTCAGAGTCAGGAACAGCGTTGCTTCCCTCACTGCCCATATCAGCATTGTCCTGACTACATGGGATGATATCTTCATCACCTGGAACAATGGTGCTTCTCTCACTGTCCATATCGGTCTTGTTCTGACTGCAGAGGATGAGTCCTTCAGTGTCTTCAGAGTCTGGAACAGTGGTGCTTCTCTCACTGCCAAGATCTATCTTATCTTGATTGCAGGGGATGAGATCCCTAGTATTTTTAGAGTCTGGAACAGAGGTGTTTCTCTCACTGCCCACAATGGCTTTGCTGTGACTGCAAGGGATTGGTTGTCCCTCATTTAGAACAAGCATTCTTCTCTCACTGCCTACATCAGCCTTGTCCTTACTGCAGGGTATGGTATCCTCAGAACCGGGGACAGTGATACTTCTCACTTCGCACAGGAGTGCTATGTCTTGAGTGCAGTGGATGACATATTCATCATCTAAGACAGTGTTTTTTCTCTCACTGCCTACAATAGCCTTGGCCTGACTACAATATATGATATCTTCAGCAATTGGGACAGTGGTAATTCTCTCACTGCCTATTTCTGTCTTGTACTGACTGCAAGGCATGAGATCTTGTATTTATTTTTTATTCATTTGACTTTTGGTAACCAGGTTGGTACAAGTGAGCCAGAGCCCAGTTTGAGTGGATACTGAAGAGAAAATCTCCAGTACATAGACACAAATTATAATTGCACATAATAATTTCTGAAATATCAGTGTAAAATGAAAAAAAAATATCAAAATTACAGAATAAGAGTTACACACATTGAAAATAAGTAGTTACAAGAAAAAAATGACATGGTAAAATGTTACATTTAGTATTTTTAGAGTCTGGAAAAGTAGTGCTTCTGTCACTGCCCATATCAGCATTGTCCTGACTACAGGGGATGATATATTCATCACCCTGAACAACAGTGCTTCTCTCACTGTCAATATTGGTCTTGTTCTGACTGCAGGGGATGCGACCATCAGTGTCTTCAGAGTCTGGAACTGTGGTGCTTATCTCACTGCCCATATCAGCATTGTCCAGACTACAGGAGATAATATTTTCAGCATCTGGAGCTACAGTGCTTCTCTCACTGCCCACATCTGTGTTGTCCTGACTGCAGGGGATGAGATCTTCACTGTTTTCAGAGTCTGGAATGGTGGTGCTTCTCTCACTGTGCATGTCTATCTTGTTCTAACCTTAGCCAATGAGATCTTCAGTGTTTTCAGAGTCTGTGGCAGCAATGCTTTTCTCACTGTTCACATTGGCTTTGCCCTGACTGCAAGGGCTCAGGTGTCCATCATCTAGGTCAGGGGTGCCTATCTCACTTCCCATATCAGCCTTGTCCTTGCTGCAGGGTATGGTATCCTCAGAATCTGTCACAGCGATAATTTTCTCTTTGCACATGATTGCTATGTCCTGAGTGCAGTGGATGACATGTTCATCATCTAAGACAGTGGTGTTTCTCTCACTACCTGCAACAGCCTTGGCCTGACTACAATATATGATATCTTCAGTATTTGGGACAGTAGTACTTCTCTCACTGCCTAAATCTGTCTTGTCCTGACTGGAAGGTATGAGATCTTTTATTTATTTTTTGTGTATTTATTTGACCTTTGGTAACCGGATTGGTCCAATTGAGCCAGAGCCCCATTTTCAGTGGAGAGCTGAGGAGAAAAGCTCCAGTACATAGAGAAAAATTAAAATTGCACATAATGATTTCTGAAATATAAGTGTAAAATGAAAAAAAAATTCAAAGTTACAGAATAAGACTTCCATACACTGTGAAAATAAATAGTTACAATAGAAAAAATTTACATGGAAAATCTTTACATTTATAGTATTTTCAGAGTCTGGAATAGTGGTGCTTCTCTAACTGCCCATATCAGCATTGTCCTGACTACAGGAGTTGATATCTTTATCACCTGGGGCAACTCTACTATCCATATTGATGTTGGTCTGAATGCTGGAGATGAGACCTTCAGTGTCTTCAAAGTCTGGAACAGTGGTGCTTCTCTCACTGCCCACATATGTCATGTTCTGACTGCAGAGGATGAGATCTTTAGTATTTTCAGAGTCTGGGACAGATGTGCTTCTCTCACTGCCCATATCAGCATTGTCCTAACCACAGGAGATGATATCTTCAGCATCTGAAGCAACGGTGCTTCTCTAACTGCCCATATTGTGCTTCTCCTGACTGCAGGGGATGAGATGTTTACTGTTTTCGGAGTGCAACAGTGGTGCTTCTCTCACAGTCCATGTCTATCTTGTTCTGACTGCAGGAGATGAGATCTGCAGTGTTTTTGGAGTCTGGAACAGCAATGCTTCTCTCACTGCTCACATTGGCTTTGCCCTGACTGCAAGGGATCAGGTGTTTATCATCTAGGACAGGTGTTCTTCTCTCACTGCCCACATCAGCCTTGTCCTTACTGCAGGGTATGATATCCTCAGAGCCTGGGACAGTAGTACTTCTCTCTTTGCAGATTAGTGCTATGTCCTGATTTCAGTGCATGATATGTTCACCATCTAATACAGTGGTGTTTCTCTCAATGTCTGCAACAACCTTGACGACAATGTATGATATCTTCTGCATTTGGGACAGTGGCATTTCTTTCACTGCCTATATTTGTCTTGTCCTGACTGCAAGGGAAGGTATCTTTAGTATTTTCAGAATCTGGAACAGAGGTGCTTCTCTCACTGCCCATGTTAGCATTGTCCTGACTACAGGAGATGATATATTCAGCATCTGGAGCAACATTGCTTCTCTCACTGTCCATATTGTTCTTGTTCTGACTGGATGGGATGAGTGCTTTACTGTTTTCAGAGTCTGCCACAGTGGTGCTTCTCTCACTGTCCATATCTATCTTGTTTTGAATGCAGGAGATGAGATCTTCAGTGTTTTCAGAGTCTGGAACAGCAATGCTTCTCTCACTGCTCACATTGGCTTTGCCCTGACTGCAAGGGATCAGGTGTTCATCATCTAGGAGAGGTGTGCTTCTCTCACTGCTCACATCAGCCTTGATCTTCCTGCAGGGTATGCTATCCTCCGACCATGGGACAGTGATACTTCTCTCTTTGCACATGAGTGCTATGTCCTGAGTGCAGTGCATGACATGTTCATCATCTCAGACAGTGGTGTTTCTCTCACTACCTGCAACAGCCTTGGCCTGACTACAATATATGATATCTTTAGCATTTGGGACAGTGGTACTTCTTTCATGGCCTATATCTGTCTTGTCCTGACTACAAGGCATCAGATCTTTTATTTATGTTTTATTTATTTATTTGACCTTTAGTAACTGGGTTGGTCACACTGAGCCAGAGCCCATTTTCAGTTGAGACCCAAGGTGAAAAGCTCCAGTACATAGACAAAAATTATAATTGCACATAATAAATTCTGAAATATCAGTCTAAAGAGAATAAGACTTACACACAGTGAAAATAAGTAGTTACAATAGAACATTTTACCTGGTAAATCTTTACATCTTTAGTAGTTTCATAGTCTGGAGCAGCGGTGATTCTCTCACTGCCCATATCAGCATTGTCCTGACTACAGGGGATGATATCTTCATCACCTGGAGCAACGTTGCTTCTCTCACTGTCCATATTGGTCTTGTTCTGATTGCAGCAGATGAGACTTTCAGTGTCTTCAGAGTCTGGACCAGTGGTGCTTCTCTCACTGCCCCGATCTATCTTGTCCTGACTGCTTGGAATGAGATCTTTAGTATTTTCAGAGTCTGGCACAGCATTGCTTCTCTCATTGCCCATATCAGCATTGTCCTGACCACAGCAGATGATATCATCAGCATCTGGAGCTACAATGCTTCTCTCATTGCCCACATCTATGTTGTCCTGACTGCAGAAGATTAAATCTTTAGTATTTTCAGAGTCTGTGACAGTGGTGCGTCTCATAATGCTGATATCAGTATTGTCCTGACCACAGAAGATGATATATTTGGCATCTGGAGCAACAGTGCTTCTCTCACTGCCCATGTCCATCTTGTTCTGACTGCAGGAGATGAGATCTTCAGTGTTTTCAGAGTCTGTGGCAGCAATGCTTTTCTCAGTGCTCACATTGGCATTGCCCTGACTGCAAGGGCTCAGGTGTCCATCATCTAGGTCAGGGGTGCCTCTGTCACTGCCCACATCAGCCTTGTCCTTACTGCAGGGTATGGTATCCTCAGAACCTGGGAAAGTAATACTTCTCTCTTTGCACATGTGTGCTATGTCCTGAGCGCAGTGGATGACATGTTCATCATCTAAGACAGTGGTGTTTCTCTCACTACCTGCAACAGTCTTGGCCTGACTACAATATATGATATCTTCAGTATTTGGGACAGTGGTACTTCTCTCACTGCCTAAATCTGTCTTGTCCTGATTGGAAGGTATAAGATCTTTTATTTATTTTTTGTGTGTTTATCTGACCTTTGGTAACCAGGTTGGACCAATTGAGCCAGAACTACATTTTCAGGTGAGATCTGAGGAGAAAAGCTCCAGTACACAGAGAAAAATTAAAATTGCACGTAATGAATTCTGAAATATCAGTGTAAAATGAAAGAAAATGTCAAAGTTACAGAATAAGACTTCCAAACACTGTGAAAATAAGTAGTTACAATAGAAAACATTTACATGGAAAATCTTTACATCTATAGTATTTTCAGAGTCTGGAACAGCGGTGCTTCTCCCACTGCCCATATCAGCATTGTTCTGACTACAGGGGATGATATCTTCATCACCTGAAGCAACAGTGCTGCTCTTACTGTCCATATTGGTTTTGGTCTGACTGCAGGGGATGAGACCTTCAGTGTCTTTAGAGTCTGGAACTGTGGTGCTTCTCTAACTGTGCGTATTAGCATTATCCTGACCACAGGGGATGATATCTTCAGAATCTGGAGGAATGGTGCTTCTATCACTGCCCATATCAGTCTTCCCTGAATGGAAGGGATGAGATCTTCATTGTCTTCAGAGTCTGGAACAGTGGTGCCTCTCTCACTGCCTATACCTCTCTTGTTATGACTGCAGGGGATGAGATCTTTAGTATTTTTAGAGTCTGGAGCAGCGGTGCATCTCTCACTGCCCGTATCAGCATTGTGCTGATTACAAAGAAAGATATCTGTATTACCTGGAGCAACATTGCTTCTCTCACTGTCCATATTGGCCTTGTCCTGAATGGAGGGATGAGATCTTCAGTTTTTCCAGAGTCTGGAACACTGGTGCTTCCCTCACTGTCCATGTCTATCTTGTTCTGACTGCAGGAGGTGAGAACTTCAGTGTTTTCAGAGTCTGGGGCAGCAATGCTTCTCACACAGCCCACATTGGCTTTGCTCTGACTGCAAGGGTTCAGGTATCCATCATCTAGGACAGGGGTGCTTCTCTCACTGCCCACATCAGCCTTGTCCTTACTGCATGGTATGATATCCTCAGAGCCTGGGACAGTGATACTTCTCTCTTTGCACATGAGTGCTATGTCTTGAGTGCAGAGGATGACATGTTCATCATCTAAGACAGTGGTGTTTCTCTCACTGCCCACAATGGCTTTGCTCTGACTGCAAGGGATCAGGTGTCCATCATCTTGGACAGAGATGCTTCACTCACTGTCCACATCGGTCTTGTCCTTACTGCATGGTATGATATCCTCAGAGCCTGGGACAGTGATACTTCTCTCTCTGCCCATGAGTGCTATGTCCAGAGTGCAGTGGATGACATGTTCATCACCTAAGACAGTGGTGTTTCTCTCACTACCTGTAACAGCCTTTGCCTGACTACAATATATGATATCTTCAGCATTTGGGACAGTGGTACTTCTCTCACTGCTTATATCTGTCTTGTCCTGACTGCAAGGCATGAGATCTTTTACTTATTTTTTATTTATTTATTTGACTTTTGGTAACCCTGTTGGTACAAGTGAGCCAGAGCCCATTTTGAGTGGAGATCCGAGTAGAAAAGCTCCAGTACATAGACAAAAATTATAATTGCACATAATAGTTTCTGAAATATCAGTGTAAAATGAAAACATATCGAAGTTACAGAATAAGACTTACACACAGTGAAAATAAGTAGTTACAGCAGAAACATTTACCTGATAAATCTTTACATCTTTAGTATTTTCAGAGTTTGGAGCAGGTCTTGTTCTGAATGCAGGGCATGAATCATTCAGTGTCTTCAGAGTCTGGAACAGCGGTGCTTCTCTCTCTGCCCAGATCTATCTTGTCTTGACTGCAGGGGATGATATCATTAGTATTTTCAGAGTCTGGGACAGTGGTGCTTCTCTCACTGCCCACAATGGCTTTGTTGTGACTGCAAGGGATCAGGTGTCCATCATCTAGGACAAGCATGCTTCTCCCATTGCCCACATCGACTTTGTCCCTACTGCAGGGTATGGTATCCTCAGAACATGGAACAGTGATACTTCTCACTTCGCACAAGAGTGCTATGTCCTGAGTGCATTGGATGACATATTCATCATCTAAGACAGTGGTGCTTCTCTCACTGCCCACACCGGCCTTGTCCTTACTACATAGTATGATATCCTCAGACCATGGGACAGTGATACTTCTCACTTCGCATAAGATTGCTATGTCCTGAGTGCAGCGGATGACATGTTCATCATCTAAGACAGGGATGCTTCTCTCACTGCCCACATCAGCCTTGTCCTTACTGCATGGTATGATATCCTCAGAGCCTGGGACAGTTATACTTCTCTCTTTGCACATGAGTGCTATGTCTTGAGTGCAGAGGATGACATGTTCATCATCTAAGACAGTGGTGTTTCTCTCACTGCCCACAATGGCTTTGCTCTGACTGCAAGGGATCAGGTGTCCATCATCTTGGACAGAGATGCTTCACTCACTGTCCACATCGGTCTTGTCCTTACTGCATGGTATGATATCCTCAGACCCTGGGACAGTGATACTTCTCTTTTTGCACATAAGTGCTATGTCCTGAGTGCAGTGGATGACATGTTCATCATCTAAGACAGTGGTGTTTCTCTCACTACCTGTAACAGCCTTGGCCTGACTACAACATATGATATCTTCAGCATTTGGGACAGTGGTACTTCTCTCACTGCCTATATCTGTCTTTTCTTGACTGCAAGTCAGGAGATCTTTTAATTATTTTTTATTTATTTATTTGACTTTTGGTAACTCGATTGGTACAAGTGGGCCAGAGCCCATTTTGAGTAGAGATCCGAGTAGAATAGCTCCAGTACATAGACAAAAATTATAATTGCACATAATAAATTCTGAAATATCAGTGTAAAATGCAGGGATGAGATCTTCACTGTTTTTGGAGTCTGCAACAGTGGTGCTTTTCTCACTGCCCATGTCTATGTTGTTCTGACTGCAGGAGATGAGATGTTCAGTGTTTTCTAAGTCTGGGGCAGCAATGCTTCTCTCACTTTCCACATTGGCTTTGCCCTGACTGCAAGGGAATAGGTGGTCATCATCTAGGGCAGTGGTGTGTCTCACACTGCCTATAACAGCCTTGGCCTGACTAGAATATATGATATCTTCAGCATTTGTGGCAATGGTACTTGTCTCACTTCTTATATCTGTCTTGTCCAGATATCAAGGGAAGAGATCTTTAGTATTTTCAGAGTCTGAATGAAAGATGCTTCTCTCACTCATATTACAGTTGTCCTGACTACAGGAGATGATATCTTCAGCATCAAGAGCAACGTTGCTTTTCTCACTGTCCACATTGTGCTTGTCCTGACTGCAGGGGATGAGATCTTCACTGTTTTTGGAGTCTGCAACAGTGGTGCTTCTCTCACTGCCCATGTCTATCTTGTTCTGACTGCAGGAGATGAGATGTTCAGTGTTTTCCAAGTCTGGGGCAGCAATGCTTCTCTCACTGCCCACATTGGCTTTGCTCTGACAGAATACGACTTACACACAGTGAAAATAAGTAGTTACAGCAGAAACATTTACATGGTAAATCTTTACATCTTTAGTATTTTCAGAGTTTGGAACAGGTCTTGTTCTGAATGCAGGGCATGAATCATTCAGTGTCATCAGAGTCTGGAATAGCGGTGCTTCTCTCTCTGCCCAGATCTATCTTGTCTTGACTGCAGGGGATGAGATCATTAGTATTTTCAGAGTCTGGGACAGCGGTGCTTCTCTCACTGCCCACAATGGCTTTGCTCTGACTCCAAGGGATCAGGTGTCCATCATCGAGGACAGGGATGCTTCTCCCACTGCCCCCATCAGCTTTATCCTTACTGCAGGGTATGGTATCCTCAGAACGTGGGACAGTGAAACTTATCACTTTGCACAGGGCTGCTATGTCCTGAGTGCATTGGATGACATATTCATCATCTAAGACAGTGGTGTGTCTCTCATTGCCTGCAACAGCCTTGGCCTGACTACAAGATATGATATCTTCAACATTTGGGACAGTGGTACTTCTCTCACTGCCTATATCTGTCTTGTACTGAATGCAAGGCATGAGATCTTCTATTTACTTTTTCTTCATTTGACGTTTGGTAACCAGGTTGGTACAATTGAGCCAGAGCTCAGTATGAGTGGAGACCTGAGGAGAAAAGCTCCAGTACATAGACAAAAAATATAATTGCACATAATAATTTCTGAAATATCAGTGTAAAATGAAAAAAATATATATCGAAATTACAGAATAAGAGTTACACACATTGAAAATAAGTAGTTACAAGAAAAAAATTTACATGGTGAAATGTTACGTTTAGTATTTTCAAATTCTGATACAGCAGTGCTTATCTCACTGCCCATATCAGCATTGTCCTGACTGCAGGGGATTATATCTTCATCACCCTAAGCAATGGTGCTTCTCTCACTGTCAAGATTGGTCTTGTTCTGACTGCAGGGTTTAAGACTGTCAGTGTCTTGAAAGTCTGGATCAGTGGTGCTTCTCTCACTGCCCACATCTGTCATGTCCTAACTGCAGAGGATGAGATGTTTAGTATTTTCAGAGTATGGGACAGCAATGCTTATTTCACTGCCCATACCAGCATTGTCCAGACCACAGGATATATCTTCAGCATCTGGAGCTACAGTGCTTCTTTCATTGCCCACATCTATGTTGTCATGACTGCATGGGATGAGATCTTCACTGTTTTCAGAGTCTGCAACAGTGGTCTTCTCTCAATGTGCATGTCTATCTTGTTCTGACTCCAGGAGATGAGATCTTCAGTTTTTTCAGAGTCTGGGGCAGCAATACATCTCTCACTGCTCACATTGCCTTTGCCCTGACTGCAAGGGCTCATGTGTCCATCATCTAGGTCAGGGGTGCCTCTCTCACTGCCCACAGCAGCCTTGTCCTTACTGCAGGGTATGGTATCCTGAGAACCTGGGACAGTGATACTTCTCTCTTTGCACATGAGTGCTATGTCCTAAGTGCAGTGGATGACACATTCATCATCTAAGGCATTGGTTTTCCTCTCACTGCCTGCAACAGCCTTGGTCTGACTACAATATATGATATCTTCAGCATTTGGGACAGTGGTACTTCCCTCACTGCCTGTATATGTCTTGTCCTGATTGGAAGCCATGACATCTTTTATTTATTTTTTAAATATTTATTTGCCCTTTGGTAGCCAGGTTGGTCCACCTGAGCCAGAGGCC
This sequence comes from Protopterus annectens, assembly GCF_019279795.1. Classification (NCBI taxonomy): domain Eukaryota; kingdom Metazoa; phylum Chordata; order Ceratodontiformes; family Protopteridae; genus Protopterus; species Protopterus annectens. Next base: position 1,685,149,425 of record NC_056731.1, on the reverse strand, counting down.
ATTTTCAGAGGAGATCTGAGGAGAAAAGCTCCAGTACACTGAGAAAAATTAAAATTGAACATAATAAATTCTGAAATAGCAGTGTAAAATGAAAAACATTTCAAAGTTACAGAATAAGACTTACATACACTATGAAAATAAATAGTTACAAAAAAAAAAAATACATGCAAAATCTTTACATCTGTAGTATTTTCAGAGTCTGGAACAGTGGTCCTTCTCTCACTGCCCATATCAGCATTGTCCTGACTACAGGGGATGACATCTTCATCACGTGGAGCAACAGTGCTTTGCTCACTGTCCATATTGGTTTTGGTCTGATAACAGGGAAAGAGTCATTCAGTGTCTTCAGAGTCTGGAAGAGTGGTACTTCTCTCTCTGCCCAGATCTATCTTGTCCTGACTGCAGGGGATAAGATCTTTTGTATTTTCAGAATCTGGGACAGTGGTGCTTCACTCACTTTCCATATCAGAATTTAACTAACCACAGAAGATGATATCTTCAGCATCCGAAGCAACAGTGCTTCTCTCACTGTCCATATCAGCCTAGTCCTGACTTGAGGGGATGAGATCTTCAGTGTTTTCAGAGTCTGGGGCAGCAATGCTTCTCTCACTGCCCACATTGGCTTTGCTCTAACAGCAAGGGGTCAGGTGTCCATCATCTAGGATGGGGTGCTTCTCTCACTGCTCACATAGGCCTTGTCCTTACTGCTGGGTATGATATCCTCAGACCCTGGGACAGTGATACTTCTCTCTTTTCACATGAATGCTATGTCTTGAGTGCAGAGGATGACATGTTCATCATCTAAGACAGTGGTGTTTCTCTCACTGCCTGCAACAACCTTTGCTTGACTACAATATATGATATCTTCAGCAATTGGGACAGTGGTAATTCTCTCACTGCCTATTATCTGTCTTGTCCTGACTGCAAGGTATGAGATCTTTTATTTGTTTTTTATTTATTTATTTGACTTTTGGTAACCAGGATGGTACAAGTGAATCAGAGCTCATTTTGTGTGGAGAGCTGAGGGGAAAAGCTCTAGTAAATAGACAAAAATTATAATTTCACATAATAAATTCTGAAATATCTGTGTAAAATGAAAAAAATATCGAAGTTACAGAATAAGGATTATTCACAGTGAAAATAAGTAGTTAAAGTAGAAAAATTTACCTGATAAATCTTTACATCTTTGGTATTTTCAGAGTCTGGAAGAGGTCTTGTTCTGACTGCAGGGCATGAGTCCTTCTGTAACTTCAGAGTCTGGAACAGTGGTGCTTCTCTGACTGCCCAGATCAATCTTGTCCTGACTGCAGGGGAGAGATCTTTAGAATTTTCAAAGTCTGTGACAGTGGTGCTTCTGTCACTGTTGATATGAGCATTATCCTGACCACAGAAGATGATATCTTTAGCATGTGGAGCAACAGTGCTTTTCTCACTGTCCATATCTGCCTTGTCCTGACTGGAGGGGATGAGATCTTCAGTGTTTTCAGAGTCTGGAACAGTGGTACTTCTCTCACTGTCCAAGTCTATCTTGTTCTGACTGCAGGAGATGAGATCTTCAGTGGTTTCTGAGTCTGTGGCAGCAATGCTTCTCTCACTGCTCACATCAGTTTGCCCTGCCTGTATTTATTTGACCTTTGACAACCAGGTTGGTCCAACTGAGTCGGAGTCGATTTTCAGTGGAGATGCAAAGTAAAGAGCTCCAATACATAGACTAAAATTAAAATTGCACATAAATTCTGAAATAGCAGTGTAAAATGAAAAAAAAAATGAGGTTACAGAATAAGACTTACACTGTGAAAATAAGTAGGTACAATAGAAAACATTTACATGGAAAATCTTTACATCTATAGTATTTGCAGAGTCTGGAACTGTGGTGCTTTTCTCACTGCCCATATCAGCATTGTCCTGACTACAGGGGATGATATCTTCATTATGTGGAACAATGGTTCTGCTCTCACTGTCCATATTGGTTTTGGTCTGACTACAGGGGATGAGTCCTTCAGTGTCTTCATAGTCTGGAACAGTGGTGCTTCTCTCACTGCCCAGATCAATATTGTCCTGACTGCACAGGATGAGATTTTATTTTTTATTTATTTATTTTACATTTGTTGACCGGGCTAGTCCAGCTGGATAATTTCCATTTTCAGTGGAGGCCCGGGGAGAAAAGCTCCACAATTAAAACAAGGTTAAACATTTAAGCAACAATGCATACATTTTAGTGTAGTAGAAAATACAGCGAAAAAAAACAGCTAAAAAACAAATAGCCTAAGCTATATATTCATATTTTTTTTTTTTTTTTTTTTTTTTAGAACAGTACAGTAATTTAGTCATTTGAAATAGCAGGGAAAGATAGTGATTTTTACGTAGGGAGGTATGGCTGAAGAGCGAAGAAGTCATTTAGTCTGGATTGGTACAGGAGCAGAGCCAGAAGTTGTTAAGATGTAATAGAAGTTGTTTTTTGAAAAGTTGAAAGGAGTCTAGTGAGGTAATGTGTGGGGAGGTTATTCCATATTTTCCTATGGAGTTTGAAAATAGACAGTTACCTGCTGAATTTGTAATTCTAGTTGTGGTGACTTGTATCTTTTCGGCAGATCGCAGCTGTTTCAAGTTGTAGGGAGTAAGGAGGTTACTGAGAGCTGGTGTTTTGTTGGTTGATAAAGAATGTTATGTGTAATTAAGAGTTGTTGATAGATAAGCTTGTTAGGTAGTTCTAACCATTGTAATTGTTTTAAGTTATTACAGTGGTGAGTTCTGTACTGGGATGCTGTGGCAAACGGGCTATATTATGATAGGATGTAGTTAGTTTTTCAGGTTACCTTTAGAGATTGGTGTAAATAGAGGAAGCATACAGTAGGGTGGAGATAAGATGTGATTGAGCTAAGGTGGTCCGTGCTTCTGGAGTAAGGAAGGGTTTTATTCTGTACAGTGAACCTATCTTTTTATTTACTGCTTTTATAGTGTTATTGATATGACAATCATAGTTAAGATTATTATCAATAGTAACACCAAGCAGTTTGGTAGAGCCTGGGAGATAAGAGAATTGTCAGCTGCAGTAATAGTAAAATTTAGTTGAGGAGATTTGTGGGTAGGTGAGAATAGTAATAGTTTTGTTTTCTTGGAGTTGAGAAGGAGACATCTTTTGAGAACCATTGTTCAACGGTTGAAAAGGTAGATTGTGTGAGTGACTGGAGTTCAGATTGGGTGGGAGCTGTACAGATGATGGTAGAATCATCTGCATATTGTATGCAGGTAGTGTTATGGATAGATGATTGAAGATCATTAATAAAGATAGAGAATAAGAGTGGACCTAATATTGATCCTTGAGGTACTCCTAAGGAGATAGGTAGTAGAGCAGATAGAGAATTTTTCCAGAGTACTGCTTGTTGTCGGTTTTCAAGGTAGGATGAGAACCAGGTTAAGGAGGAAAAATCCAAGGCAAGTGAGTTTAGTATGTGTAGGAGAAGTTTATGGTTGACCATGTCAAGGCTTTTGACAGGTCTAGGAAAAGAGAAGCAGTTAGTTTGTTATTATTACGGTTACAGTTTATTGTGTTAGTAAAGGAAAGTAGTGCAGTGGTCGTACTATGTGAGGGTCTAAATCCATGTTGAGTGTTTGCTAGTAGGTTATTTTGAAGGAGATGGTTAAGTAGTTGTTTGTGTATACATTTTTCCATGATTTTAGCTAGTGGAGATAATAGTGCTATTGGGCAGTAGTTAGAGAGGTCAGTGGATTTGCCTCCTTTATGTAAGGGTATGATGTGTGATATCTTCCAGATTGCTGGAAAATCACTTTCTTTTATGGATCTGTTTATTAGGATCGAAACAGGGTAGGCTATAGCTTTTGCTGCTACCTGAAGGAATTCAGCAGGAAGCTTATCTCCTGAGGGGGAAGTGGGTTTAAGTTTTTGTAAGAGAGATTGTATGTAGGAGGTGGGTATGGGTTGAAGTTGAAGGGAAGGAATGACTTTGTTGGTGTTACTTAAGATCAGTTGGGAAGCATCAGGGATAAATGGCTTGCTAGTGTTTGTATGGAAGTAGTAAAGAAGCTATTGAAGTTATTGGCTATTAAAGAGGGATTATCAGGGTCTAGATTCTGTGGGTTAGGTGTTACTATTTTACCTGGGGTAAGTAGATGATTGATAGTAGACCAGAACCTTTTGGTTCTTTTTGTGGATTGCTGAAGTTCTACATAGTAGTTCTTTTTGTCTGAAATAATAGCATTTTTGGTTTTGTTTCTCAGCTCTCTAAAGGTTTGATAGTCTGTTGGGTTTCTAGAGGAGCGCCATTTCTTCCAAGATTTATTTTTAAGCCTGATCTTTTGTTTAGTATTAGAGGTAAGCCAGGGTGCTGCTGTTCTGGTCTTTATTCTAATGGTACGACTTGGGGCATGGTGGTTTAGGATTGTAAGGAATGCTGAGTTGAAATATTCTATGGCTTTGTTGAGAGAGAGGTGCTTTAGAGGGGTCCAATTGTATTGTGAGAGTTCTGTTTGAAATCTTTGGGGATTAAATTGTTTCTTTGAATATAGTGTTCTATGTGAGGTAGGTAAGTTTTGATGAGTTTTAGCTCTAATGACATATGTGAGGGAGTGATCGCTAAGGTCATCAGGAAGGATGCCAGTTTTGTAGCTTTGTGAGGGGAGTTTGTAAGAACCCAGTCTAAGGTGGTTTCTTTTTGCTTGTTTTATTTATTCTAGTGGCACTATCAATTAGTTGTTTGAAACCAAAAAGGTTTAAATGGGAAGTAGGGTTAGCATTGTTACAAGATTTCCAGTCAATGTTAAAGTCTCCAAGGAGTAGTGTTTCTTGAGAGAGGTAATTTGAGAGTTGTTCAAGAAGTTGTTCTAATGTGGGGATATTATTTCCTGGAGGCAGATAAGCACAAATGATGTTTATTGATTTAGTAGTATTAATTTGAACTCTAGAGCAGATTATTTTGACATTATTGTTTTGGGTAAGAGCAAGGTCAAGAAGAGTAAGCTTCAGGTTAGATTTATATAGGATAGCTACTCCACCTCCTTTCTTGGAGGTGATCAAGTCTAACAATGTTATATCCAGGTGGGGTAATTTCAATATCTTTAATAGATGGTTTTAGCCAGGTTTCTGATAAGCATAGAATGTCAAAGTTGTGTACTTCTAGTAGGGCGTGTATTTGACTAACTTTATTACAGATACTGCGTATATTTAGGTGGGCCAAGGATAGTATGTTTGTAGTTATAGTTGATGGAGGAAGGAGAGCTTTTATATGGTGACTGTGTGTTTCAGTAGTTGTAGGTTGAGGGCCTGGATTGGGGTGTATGTCACCGTCCTGAAGTAGATGGAGTAGTAGACCATAGTTTTTGGATATGTGTTTTAGAGATCTTTAGTATGTTCAGTGTCTGAGACAGTGGTGCTTCTCTAACTGCGCATATCAGCATTGTCCTGACTACAGGAGATGATATCTTCAGAATCTAGAGCAACGGTGCTTCTCTCACTGTCCATATCAGCCTTGCCCTGACTGGAGGGATGAGATCTTAAGTGTCTTCAGAGTCTGGAACAGTGGTGCTTCTCTCACTGCCTATACCTCTCTTGTCATGACTGCAAGGGATGAGATCTTTGGTATTTTCAATGTCTGAACAGCAGTGCATCTCTCACTGCCCATATCAGCATTGTCCTGACTATAAGGGAAGATACATTTATTACTTGGAGAAACGGTGCTTCTCTCACTGTCCATATTGTCCTTGTCCTGACTGGAGGGATGAGATCTTCAATTTTTCCAGAATCTGGAATACTGGTGCTTCTCTCACTGTCCATGTCAATCTTGTTCTGACTGCAGGAGGTGCGAACTTCAGTGTTTTCAGAGTCTGGGGCAGCAATGCTTCTCTCAATTCCCACATTGGCTTTGCCCTGACTGCAAGGGATCAGGTGTTCATCATCTAGGAGAGTGGTGTATCTCGCACTGCCTGTAACAGTCTTGGCTTGACTAGAATATATGATATCTTCAGCATTTGTGACAATGGTACCTGTTTCACTGCCTATATCTGTCTTGTCCTGATTGCAAGGGAAGAGATCTTTAGTATTTTCAGAGTCTGGATCAGAGATGCTTCTCTCACTGCCCATATTAGCATTGTTCTGACTACAGGAGATAATATTTTCAGCATCTGGAGCTACAGTGCTTCTCTCACTGCCCACATCTGTGTTGTCCTGACTGCAGGGGATGAGATCTTCACTGTTTTCAGAGTCTGGAATGGTGGTGCTTCTCTCACTGTGCATGTCTATCTTGTTCTGACCTTAGCCAATGAGATCTTCAGTGTTTTCAGAGTCTGTGGCAGCAATGCTTTTCTCACTGTTCACATTGGCTTTGCCCTGACTGCAAGGGCTCTGGTGTCCATCATCTAGGTCAGGGGTGCCTATCTCACTTCCCATATCAGCCTTGTCCTTGCTGCAGGGTATGGTATCCTCAGAATCTGTCACAGCGATACTTTTCTCTTTGCACAATATGTCCTGAGTGCAGTGGATGACATGTTCATCATCTAAGACAGTGGTGTTTCTCTCACTACCTGCAACAGCCTTGGCCTGACTGCAATATATGATATCTTCAGTATTTGGGACAGTAGTACTTCTCTCACTGCCTAAATCTGTCTTGTCCTGACTGGAAGGTATGAGATCTTTTATTTATTTTTTGTGTATTTATTTGACCTTTGGTAACCGGATTGGTCCAATTGAGCCAGAGCCCCATTTTCAGTGGAGAGCTGAGGAGAAAAGCTCCAGTACATAGAGAAAAATTAAAATTGCACATAATGATTTCTGAAATATAAGTGTAAAATGAAAAAAAAAATCAAAGTTACAGAATAAGACTTCCATACACTGTGAAAATAAATAGTTACAATAGAAAAAATTTACATGGAAAATCTTACATTTATAGTATTTTCAGAGTCTGGAATAGTGGTGCTTCTCTAACTGCCCATATCAGCATTGTCCTGACTACAGGAGTTGATATCTTCATCACCTGGGGCAACTCTACTATCCATATTGATGTTGGTCTGAATGCTGGAGATGAGACCTTCAGTGTCTTCAAAGTCTGGAACAGTGGTGCTTCTCTCACTGCCCACATATGTCATGTTCTGACTGCAGAGGATGAGATCTTTAGTATTTTCAGAGTCTGGGACAGATGTGCTTCTCTCACTGCCCATATCAGCATTGTCCTAACCACAGGAGATGATATCTTCAGCATCTGGAGCAACATTGCTTCTCTTACTGTCCACATCGTGCTTGTCCTGACTGCAGGGGATGAGATCTTCACTGTTTTTGGAGTCTGCAACAGTGGTGCTTCTCTCACTGCCCATGTGTATCTTGTTCTGACTGGAGGAGATGAGAGGTTCAGTGTTTTCAGAGTCTGTGGCAGCAATGCTTCTCTCACTGCCCACATTGGCTTTGTTCTGACTGCACGGGATCAGGTATCCATCATCTAGGACAGGGATCTTCTCTCACTGCCCACATCAGCCTTGTCCTTACTGCATGGTATGATATCCTCAGATCCTGGGAAAGTGATACTTCTCTCTTTGCACATGAGTGCTATGTCCTGAGTGCAGTGGATGACATGTTCATCATCTAAGACTGTGGTGTTTCTCTCACTACCTGCAATAGCCTTGGCCCAACTATAATATATGATATCTTCAGCATTTGGGACAGTGATAGTTCTCTCACTGCCTATATCTGTCTTGTCCTGACTGCAAGGGAAGAGATTGTTAGTATTTTCAGACTCTGGTACAGATGTGTTTCTCTCACTGCCCACATTGGCTTTGCCCTGACTGCAAGAGATAAGGTGTTCATCATCCAGGAAAGGTGTGCTTCTCTCACTGCCCACATCAGCCTTGTCCTTACTGCATGGTATGATATCCTCAGAGCCTGGGACAGTTATACTCCTCTCTTTGCACATGAGATCTTCAGTGTTTTCAGAGTCTGGGGCAGCAATGCTTCTCTCACTGCCCACATTGGCTTTTCTCTGACTGCAAGGGATCAGGTGTTCATCACCTAAGAGAGTTGTGTTTCTCTCATTACCTGCAACAGCCTTTGCCTGACTACAATATATGATATCTTCAGCATTTGGGACAGTGTTACTTCTCTCACTGCCTATATCTGTCTTGTCCTGACTGCAAATCATGAGATCTTTTATTTATTTTTTATTTATTGGACTTTTGGTAACCGGGTTGGCACAAGGGAGCCAGAGCCCATTTTGAGTGGAAATCCAAGGAGAAAAGCTCCAGTACATAGACAAAAATTATAATTGCACATATTAAATTCTGAAATATCAGTGTAAAATGAAAAAATATCGAAGTTACAGAATAAGAGTTACACACATTGAAAATAAATAGTTACAGTAGAAAAAGTTACCTGGTAAATCTTTACATCTTTAGCATTTTCAGAGTCTGGAACAGTAGTGCTTCTCTCACTGCCCATATCAGCATTGCCCTAACTACGTGGGATAATGTCTTCATCACCTGGAGCAATGGTGCTTCTCTCACTGTCCTTGTCAGCCTTGTCCTGACTGCAGGAAATAAGATCTTCAGTGTTTTCAGAGTCTTGGGCAGCAATATTTCTCTCACTGCTCACATTGACTTTGACCTGACTGCAAGGGCTCAGGTGTCCATCATCTAGGTCAGGGGTGCTTCTGTCACTGATCAGATCAGCCTTGTCCTTACTGCATGGTGTGATATCCTCAGACCCTGGGAATAGTGATACTTCTTTCTTTGCACATGAGTGCTATGTCCTGAGTGCAGTGGATGACATGTTCATCATCTCAGACCATGGTGTTTCTCTCACTGCCTGCAAGAGCCTTGGCCTGACTACAATATATGATATCTTCAGCATTTGGGACAGTGGTACTTCTCTCACCCCCTATATCTCTCTTCTCCTGACTGCAAGGTATGAGATGTTTTGTGTAATTTTTATTTATTTATTTGACCTTTGGTAACCGGGTTCTTTCAACTGAGTCGGAGACCATAGTCAGTGGAGACCCAAGGAGAAAAGCTCCAGTACATGGACAAAAATTATAATTGCACATAATAAATTCTGAAATAGTGTACAATGAAAAAAATATCGAAGTTACAGAATAAGACTTACATACCCAGTGAAAATAAGTAGTTACAGCAGAAAAAATTTACATGATAAATCTTTGCAACTTTAGTATTTTTCAGAGTCTGGAACAGCAGGGCTTCTCTCACTGCTGTATCAGCATTGTCCTGACTACAGGGGATGATATCTTCATCACATGGATCAACTGTGCTTCTCTCACTGTCCATATTGGTCTTGTTCTGACTGCAGGGGATGAGACCTTCAGTGTCTTCAGAGTCTGGAATAGTGGTGCTTCTCTCACTGTGCAAGTCTATCTTGTTCTGACTGCAGGAGATGAGATCTTCAATGTTTTCAGAGTCTGGGGCAGCAATGCTTCTCTCACTGCTCACTTTGGCTTTGCTCTAACTGCAAGGTATCGGGTGTCCATCATCTAGGACAGGCGTGCTTCTCTCACTGCCCACATTGGCCTTGTCCTTACTGCATGGTGTGATATCCTGAGCCTGGGACAGTGATACTTCTTTCTTTGCACATGAGTGCTATGTACTGAGTGCAGTGGATGACATGTTCATCATCTAAGGCAGTGGTGTTTCTCTCACTACCTGCAACAGCCTTGGCCTGACTACAATATATGATATCTTCAGCATTTGGGACAGTGGTACTTTTCTTACTGCTTATATCTGTTGTCCTGATTGGAAGCCATGACATCTTTTCTTTATTTTTTATGTATTTATTTGCCCTTTGGTAACCAGGTTGGTCCACCTGAGCCAGAGGCCATTTTCAGTGGAGATCCGAGTAGAAAAGCTCCAGCACACTAAGAAAAATTAAAATTGCACATAAATTCTGAAATATCAGTATAAATTGAAAACAAAATTGAAGTTACAGAATAAGACTAATATACACTGTGAAAAAAAGTGGTTACAATAAAAAAAATTACATGGAAAATCTTTACATCTGTAGTATTTTCCGAGTCTGGAACAGCTGTGCTTCTCTCACTGCCCTTATCAGCATTGTCCTGAATACAGAGGATGATATCTTCATCACATGGAGCCATGGTGCTTCTCTCACTGTCCATATTGGTTTTGGTCTGACTGCAGGGGAAGAGTCCTTCCATGTCTTCAGAGTCTGGAACAGTGGTGCGTCTCTCACTTCCCACATCTATCTTGGCATGTCTACAGGGGATGAGATCTTTAGTATTTTCAGAGTCTGGGGCAGCAATGCTTCTCTCACTTTCCACATTGACTTTGCCCTGACTCCAAGGGATCAGGTGTTCATCAGCTAAGACAGTGATGTGTCTCTCACTGCCCGTAACAGCCTTGGCCTCACTACAATATATGATATCTTCAGCATTTGGGACAGTGATAGTTCTCTCACTGCCTATATCTGTCTTGTCCTGACTGCAAGGGAAGAGATTGTTAGTATTTTCAGACTCTGGTACAGAGGTGTTTCTCTCACTGACCACATTGGCTTTGCCCTGACTGCAAGAGATAAGGTGTTCATCATCTAGGACAGTTGTGCTTCTCTCACTGCCCACATCAGCCTTGTCCTTACTGCATGGTATGATATCCTCAGAGCCTGGGACAGTTATACTCCTCTCTTTGCACATGAGATCGTCAGTGTTTTCAGAGTCTGGGGCAGCAATGCTTCTCTCACTGCCCACATTGGCTTTTCTCTGACTGCAAGGGATCAGGTGTTCATCATCTAAGACAGTGGTGTTTCTCTCACTACCTGCAACAACCTTTGCCTGACTACAATATATGATATCTTCAGCATTTGGGACAGTGGTAATTCTCTCACTGCCTATATCTGTCTTGTCCTGACTGCAAGGCATGAAATCTTTTATTTATTTTTTATTTATGTATTTGACTTTTGGTAACTGGGTTGGTACGAGTGAGCCAGAGCCCATTTTGAGTGGAGATCCAAGGAGAAAAGCTCCAGTACATAGCCAAAAATTATAATTGCACATAATAAATTTTGAAATATCTGTGTAAAATGAATATAATATCGAAATTACAGAATAAGAGTTACACACATTGAAAATAAGTAGTTACAGTAGAAAAAGTTACCTGGTAAATCTTTACATCTTTAGCATTTTCAGAGTCTGGAACAGTAGTGCTTCTCTCACTGCCCATATCAGCATTGTCCTAACTACGTGGGATAATGTCGTCATCACCTGGAGCAATGGTGCTTCTCTCACTGTCCTTGTCAGCCTTGTCCTGACTGCAGGAAATAAGATCTTCAGTGTTTTCAGAGTCTTGGGCAGCAATGTTTCTCTCACTGCTCACATTGGCTTTGACCTAACTGCAAGGGCTCAGGTGTCCATCGTCTAGGTCAGGGGTGCTTCTGTCACTGATCAGATCAGCCTTGTCCTTACTGCATGGTGTGATATCCTCAGACCCTGGGACAGTGATACTTCTTTCTTTGCACATGAGTGCTATGTCCTGAGTGCAGTGGATGACATGTTCATCATCTCAGACCATGGTGTTTCTCTCACTGCCTGCAAGAGCCTTGGCCTGACTACAATATATGATATCTTCAGCATTTGGGACAGTGGTACTTCTCTCACCCCCTATATCTCTCTTCTCCTGACTGCAAGGGATGAGATGTTTTGTGTAATTTTTATTTATTTATTTGACCTTTGGTAACCGGGTTCTTTCAATTGAGTCGGAGACCATAGTCAGTGGAGACCCAAGGAGAAAAGCTCCAGTACATGGACAAAAATTATGATTGCACATAATAAATTCTGAAATAGTGTACAATGAAAAAAATATCGAAGTTACAGAATAAGACTTACATACCCAGTGAAAATAAGTAGTTACAGCAGAAAAAATTTACATGGTAAATCTTTGCAACTTTAGTATTTTTCAGAGTCTGGAACAGCAGTGCTTCTCTCACTGCTGTATCAGCATTGTCCTGACTACAGGGGATGATATCTTCATCACATGGATCAACTGTGCTTCTCTCACTGTCCATATTGGTCTTGTTCTGACTGCAGGGGATGAGACCTTCAGTGTCTTCAGAGTCTGGAATAGTGGTGCTTCTCTCACTGTGCAAGTCTATCTTGTTCTGACTGCAGGAAATGAGATCTTCAATGTTTTCAGAGTCTGGGGCAGCAATGCTTCTCTCACTGCTCACATTGGCTTTACCTTGAATGCAAGGTATCAGGTGTTCATCATCTAGGACAGGGATGCTTCTCTCACTGTTCACATCAAAGAACAGGATCTGATCCCCTGAGTTGGCATATTTCTGGGAAGGACTCTAAATCACAGTCTACCTGGAGTATGTCTAAAAAGCACTGGTCCTTGGTGATGCTTCTCCAAGCTGGCACAGATTTGTAAAACTGTAACCTCCAAGGACTACCTGCCCTGTAATCAAGAATACAGCTGCTGAGACTGAAAGCAGTCCAATACCATGAGGTTGGTTAGGTGAAGAAGTACTAAGAGGATGCTGAAGGAGGCTCACAAAAGTCCTTAACAGTGGCCATAGCGAATTCCTCTTAAAATCATCCCCTATGTCATTCTGAGCACCTTCTTAAGAGGATAGCCTCACTTAGGTCATTTTGCAAATGTGTGTATTTAGTGCCTTTGATGTGTATCACCACAGTGACAAACTACAGTAGGTCATGAGGACACCTAATCTAGGCATTATAGATAGGTGCTGACCATGTGTTAACTGAGGCAAACTCAGGAAGAGAAAAGATAGCTTCTCCTATACCAAATCCATTACAGAGGACTGCAATTTGGGCAGATGAGACAGACAGACAGTGTTGTTTTGGCGGCCTTGTCCATAAAATGTGTCACAGTTTTATGATCTCAGATTCCTGTGCTGGACTGAGGAAATCATGTAGGACTCATAGGTTCATAGGTTCTTAGACTGGTACCAGACTATCGGCCCAAGGGCCTAAGTAAGCCTAGCCAACAAGGTTCACTGGCTTACAGCACCCAAGAAAGTTATTTTCCTGTGCCCCTGTCTAGCATAGCCACAGAAGTGATCCCTGGAGTGTATTTCCTATTTCCCATCCACTCATCAAGGTTTTTCTTGAAGAGTGCTAATGAGGAACTTTGCTTGACATAGATGGGTAGCTTGTTCCAGAGTATGGGAAGATTCTGGGACAGGAGTCTATCCCTCCAGCATGTCCTGTTTATTGTGGTGACAAGGTTTAGGTCACTAGTGCATGTAGCTTGGAGGGATTGGGATTTCTTTAGATGTAGCATGTCCAACAGCTCTGAGTTTGACATAGCTTTATATGTTAGGCAGAGATCACCTCAGAGTAGGCGATATGCTACGGAGTGAAGCTGGAGTTTTTTGAGATGGTACATGGAGGGCATCTCTTTGAGGCCAGTAATCCTCTTTGGGAGATATTTCTGTGGCCTTTCCAGCTGCTGCAAATGTCTTATGAGGTACATTCCAAAAGGTGCGTTGTACTCTATAATGGGTCTAATGAGTGTCGAGTAGAGTGGAACAATGACCTCTTTTTTCCTGTATGAGAACCCTTTTGTGATGAGGTGTGCCATGTAGAAGGATTTCCTGACTACTGTGGCGATGTGATTATCAAAGGAGAGACTATTGTCCATCTGGGTCCCAAGTTCTCATCACACATTTGGCATTAAGTAGACTGTTGCCTATGTGGTAGTTCATGGGTACAGAGTTTTTACCAAAAGGGATGACAATGCACTTTTGGGAATTGAGCTTGAGGCCATGGCTCTGACACCAGGCATCTGTCTCAGTGAGGCCCTTGTCTAGGACGTCCACTGAAAAGGAAGAGTCCATGTGTTCCTATGCTGCAAACATGTCATTGTTAATGGATGGTTCAATAAAGGTAATGTCCTAATGCTCCTTTTCTCCTTCTCCAGAAACTCAGTAAGAAATTTATTTATTTTACAGTTTGTTTATAAGGATAGTCCATTGGGCTGAGAAGATCCCATTTTCAATGGAGTCCCAGGGAGAAAAGCTCCATTAGAAATAATACAAATGTGAAAAATGCATAACAAATGAGTAGCACAGTAGTGTAATACAGACGTTCTGTAGATGTAAGACGTTATATAGATGTAGGACCTTATGGAATTTAGAAAAGGTAGTAACAAATAAGTAATACGGTGGTATAGTACATTTTTGAAAAAAAAGAAAGTTTAAAAAAAATAAAATATGAGAAAGACTGTTAGTACATATTTAGAAATGTGTTTGTTTGTACGGTGGGAATATATCAGTAGGGGTGAAGGAGATATGCAAAGGTATAATATGAGAGTTTTGGGGAGAGCAGGAAGAAGTTTTGGGGAAAGAAGAGAGAGAAAAGTACAAAGATGTAGCGTGAGGGATGTGAAGAGGAGGGAAGAGAGGATGGGAAGAGTAGAGGTAGGTTAGTGGGATGTATGAAAAGAGTGAGGGTGGCATAGTGGGAAAGAGAGTATTAAGCAGAGGGTGTTGTGTGGGGTGAGAACAGGAGCATTTCCAGAGGGATACGAGATGGGAATGTAGCAGGGATTTAAAGGTGGAGTGGTTATGGGTGTTGTGGATGAGAGGTGGCAGGCAGTTCCAAAGACATGCTAGAGAGAAGGATATGAGTTTTTTGCCTGAAGGATGAGCAGGTTTGTGAAGTTCAATTAGATTCTGGTTATTAGATCTCAGAATTATATCAGGTAAATGCATTTTGAGGGATGAGGCAAGTGAGGGACAGAGAGATGGACGGAAGAAGTTTGTGAGCTTGGGTGAGCTGAGTATAGGTAAGGTAATTTGGGAGCTCTAGCCAGTTTAATTTGTGAAGGGCATTGCAGTGGTGGATGGCAGATTTGTAGCCTGTAGCAAGCTTAGAAATATTGTTATAGCAGGAAGAGAGTTTTTGTCTTGTGGGAGGTTTGTAGGTTAGTAAGAAGTGGGGCACCATATAGGACGGAGGCAATGAGATATGTAGGAGAGAGAACAAACAGTAGAGGGAGTATAATAGTGATTGTGGCGGTAAAGCATACCAAGTTTCTGGTCTGTTTTCTCAACATTGTTTTGTATGTGAATATTAAATTTAAACTGTTCATCGATGAGGACACCTAATAGTTTGGCATAGGGTACTATTTTGAGTGGGGTATTGTTTTGGCTAGTGATAGAGAAAGTGTTCTTATCTATAGTGGTGTTTTTAGAGGAAGTAAATAACAAGTTTAGTTTTTGTTGCATTGAGAGCTAGATGGTTATCTAACATCCATTGCTTGGTGGAAGAGAAGGCCTCTTGAGTTAATTTTTGGAGTGAGGAAGTGGAGGTAGCAGAGCAGATGATTGTAGAGTCATCTGTGTATTGGATTAATTTAGCATTGGGGATGGACTGGTGGAAGTCATTGATGAAAATGTTAAACAGTAAGGGACCTAATATAGAACCTTGGGGCACACCTGTAGGAGTCTTAAGGAAGGAGGAGGTGGATTTTTTCCATTTGACTGCTTGTTCTCTGTCGGAAAGGTAACTATTGAACCAGTTGATAGAGGAGACAGATAGGTTGAGGTTAGAGAGTTTTGATAGAAGAAGGTTGTGAGAGATAGTATCAAAGGCTTTGGATAAGTTCAAGAGGAGGGTTGAGACTAGATGACCAGAGTCACGAGGTTTATTGACAGTTTCAAGGAAGGAGAGGAGAGCAGTGGTAGTACTGTGGCCAGGTCTGAACCCATGTTGTGTGAGGGTAAGCAGATGGGGGTCTATATTAGAAATCCGAAAAGGCTAAATCCCGAATGTATGTACATCGACACATAAATGTCGATGTACATACAAAGCGAAACATGTAAACTGAGAAAATCAAAACGCTGAACATGTTTTGTAATCAAAACGAGTCAAACAGGTAAGCAAAATAAAAAAAATAAACATTAATATGCTTTTGCAGGGGGGCAATCCCCCCGCACACCCCCCTACTTAAATATACCAACTCCGAGACTGCACTACAGTGGGGATAAGGACATATTTCCTTATCCCCACCATCACACTGCTGGCTAAAAGACATGTTTGGCATTTTGAATTTCACCATTTATGTGTTTCGCTCTGTATGTACATCGACCATTATGTGTTGATGTACATACATTCGACATTTAGCCTTTTCATGTTTCTAATATGTAACCAGCAGATGGTTATCTATGAGGTAGGATAGTAGTTTTAGGCGAATGCATTTTTCTAGTATTTTTGTGATGGGGATAGGCAATAAGACAGAAATTGGGAATATTGTTGTTGCCTCCTTTTTGAATAGGAATGATAAAGGCCTTTTTCCAGAGTTGGGGTACATAGTTTTTTTGGACTGAACGGTTTATTAAAATTGAGATAGGGAGAGCGGTGGCTTCGGCAGCTATTTTTAGAAAGTAGGAAGGGAGGTTGTTTAGGGAGTTAGAGCAAGTTTTCAGGTTAGAAAGAAATCTTTTTATGAGAGAGGTGGGAATGGGTTTGATGGAGAAGGGAGGGGGGATGAGAGCTGTTGGTGTCTGTGGTGGCAGAGTTGGAGAGGGTGGTGGTGGTGCATCGTCGGTGAAGGATGTTGTTTGGTTGGCTATGGTCTCAATGAAGAAGGAATTAAATTTGGTCACTAAGGCTAGGTCAGAGGCAATTGGGACAGGGCAGGGATTGTCTTTTTTGCCAGGATTGAGGTGGGTGGTGATACCACTCTAGAATTTTTTGGGGTTTGTCTTGTGGCTGTTTTGAAGTACAGAAAAGTAGGATTTATGGTCTGATATGATAAGTTTCTTTACTTTGTTTCAAAGTAGTTTAAAAGTATTCAGGAAGGAGGAAGTTTTATTTTTATGATAGTGTTTCAAGGCTTTGTCGTGTTGGTGCATGATGGTTATGGTTTCTTTGGATAGCTATGGGGCAGTGTTGCTTTTGATTCTTTTGTTTTTGTGGGTGCAAAGGTATTTAATAGGTTTAGGAATGTTGTACTGAAGTAGGTAATGGCATTGTTGAGGGGGAGGGTTTTCAGTGGGTTCCAGTTTATGTGTTTTAGGGAGTTGAAGAAAGTTTCTGGTCAGAAGTTCTTTAGGGGGCATGTAGTGATGTAGGTATGGGATAGTTGTAGGTCGGTGGGGAGGCGATGAGCTGAGGTGAAGGACTCATCCTTAGTAAAACCAGCTGCAAAACATGAACTCAAAAGAGAAAACTTGCAGAGAAAACCAGTTTAATAAAAAGCAGAGCTTTCGGGCGTAACCCTTCTTCAATACTAATACATTCAAACACTAAACTCTAGAAGCTTAAATACAGGTCTAAAATCACATGACCAGCAGCCAAATTAAATCATGTGACAGAAAACAAATTAAAAATTAAAGACATATACATATAAATATATTAAAAGATGTGTAGATACACAGTATAAGTGGACATAGAGCATCAATCACTCTAAACTTAAATGTATGTGTTTCACCACAAGTTTTAATATGTTTACATAGTGCATTATTGTCACAATTTCTCCTAATTTCAGAATTATGGTCTATAACACGTTCCTTAAGCTTACGTATTGTTTTTCCCACGTAAAATGAACTGCATGAGATGCAGGTAGCCAAATAAACCACAAAAGTGGTGTTACAAGTAGCTGTAATTTTAAAATTAAATACTTGTCCATTGGCAGGATGAGTGAAAATATCACTACCATTCCCTAAGATGTAAGCACAGGCAACACAGTTAAAACATGGAAAAGTACCAGTTTTAGCAGCCAATTGTGTATAACAGGGTCTATAAAAATCTTTATAACAGAGTAAACTTTTAATCGTCCTCATATTTTTATATGTAAAATGTGGCTTGGTGCCCAATATAGTTTTTAGTTCATCCAATGCCATCAGAACGGGCCAGTTCCTGTTAATAATAATGAAAGAGGTGGTGATGTCAACAACCGCCTTGAGCTCAAAGAATTTGAATGGATATTGAGATTAGCTGCTGACACTCATCCTGGTTTAAATAGCACTGTCAGTTTAAAACCTGTGTTAGTTAAGCTACGTAATATTGTAAAGTAAATATTTTATACTGTGTATCTACACATCTTTTAATATATTTATATGTATATGTCTTTAATTTTTAATTTGTTTTCTGTCACATGATTTCATTTGGCTGTTGGTCATGTGATTTTAGACCTGTATTTAAGCTTCTAGAGTTTAGTGTTTGAATGTATTAGTATTGAAGAAGGGTTACGCCCGAAAGCTCTGCTTTTTATTAAACTGGTTTTCTCTGCAAGGACTCAGCCTTACCAGAAACAATGAGTGATGTGGAAGGAAGAGTTGGAGTAAGTGGGCGAGCTTGGAAGTGAGAGGAGACAGGGATAAGAATTAGAGCCAGATGTAATAATGGTGAGCTAAGCAGGGGATTTATGGGGAGAAGAACTAGCATGGGGGGTAGTGTAGGTGAAGAGTTGGGTGTGTGAGTGGGTAAACACTGCCCCTAGTGAGAATAACTGGGATCACACCAGAAATAATTTGAAGGACACATGAACATTTAGGAACTGCCTATGTCTTTTAGTAGTAGAGGGGTCAGTACTGGTAAAAATGTTCTGTTTCCCATTCATAGATCCAAAATGTGCTTTAATATTGACAGGGATGAACTTTCCTTTATGTGGATGGGTATCTTCTGCAAGATATACCTTCCTCTCCAAACTGTTTTGTTGATGTTGCAGAAGAGATTTATATCTCTACATTGAGTGTTTCTGATGCTATTTGACTTGCTGATGTGCAGTAAATCCATCAGTTTTGGGTTCCATATCATTTTAGTTGATCAGCGGCCAGTAGATCTGGGATACTGTTTAAACAACTAGTCATACATGCCAGCAGTTCACCTTCCTTTATAAACCCTTAATCCTACTGACATGCTATCATTTAGGAGGGTACTTCATTCTGCATAGGAACCTTCAGACACAAAGTTCTGCCTTTTTCTTACTTCTGACTGAGAACGTTTAGTGAGCATAAAAGGAGAGTTAGAACTTTCACTTGGCTCTTTTCCATGACATTGACAATTTGAACTCTGTAGTACCTTGCAAATATTATAGACTGGTGCACTGTATTTTTAAAGATATTGTAAGCACTGAGCACCAAATGTCATTCAATATCATAAAGGCCATTACCAGGTCATGTTTGTATTTGCCAGAATGTATGGGTCTAACAGCCCTTGTTACAGTCTGGTCCCTGGCTCCAGAAAGACAGCTAACCATCACCCTATTATGCAGCCTGGCAAAGATGGTGCCCAAATGCATGACAACAATCACCTATTTATGAAACATTACCTTGGGTGGGTGCAGTTTTAGTGGATTTTAAGGGTTTGGAGTCTGCAGAGGCATATGTCTGAATATGGGCATGTGGGTAAAGGTGGGTGTGCTCCTTTGTGAAATAATGGCTGAAGTTTCTAAATCCTTAGTCTTGGAGGCTTAGACAATGTTCTCTTAGCCATAGTGCAACTTGATGTAGAAGAGGTGCTCTTCGCTGTAGGCAGGTGTGTGTGTGTGTGTGTGTGTGTGTGTGTGTGTGTGTGTGTGTGTGTGTGTGTGTGTGTGTGTGTGTGTGTGTGTGTGTGTGTGTGTGTGTGTGTGTGTGTGTGTGTGTGTGTGTGTGTGTGTGTGTGTGTGTGTGTGTGTGTGTGTGTTATGCTTACCAAATGCATTTTCAGCAGATAAGTTAGCCTCCAAGTTCAATAAATATTTACATTTGTCACATACTGAATCACTGTGAAGTATCAATAAAAGTTTCTTGGTAAATATGTGATAGTTGTTACACTGCCTCACAATACCTAGTGCTATCAGGATGGCAACAGAAGAGCAAAGAGCTGACTGAGATACCAAATCATTGTGAGGTAGCAATACAGGGTTCCTGATAAACGTGAGATGCTTGTTGCACTGCCTCAGAATACCTAGTGCTATCAGGCTGGCTACAAAAAGGGAAGAGATAAGATTCCATAATGGTCAGTGCAGCCAATGGGGTATGAGAAAACATGACAACCTAATAACCCCTACTCTTGGTATAAGACCAAAGAGTATAATGGATTGGACAATAAAATTGTGATAACATGGGATACCCCCTGGATATAACTACTGCAGAGTCTGGATAAATAAATAATAGCAGTAACACAAGTGCCAGACAAATGCAACTATGACAGTAATACATAGGAACATTAATCAGTAATGACTGGGAAATTTAAAGGAGGATAATCTTGCCCAATAATTTCAAGTACAGTAACTAGGAAGAATAGCTTCAATTTCCATAACAGTGGTACAATCAGTACAAGTAACAATGTGGCAACAGCAATGACCAACAGTGAGATAAATGCAATCAACAGCCAAAATAATAGGTTAACTTTGTCTCTACTTAACTAACAGCAGCAGCAACGAGTAAGAGATTGTCTAACCCAATTAATTCAAGTAGAAAAGCTACATGTAGTATAAACAATTCCAAGTGCAGTAACAGTAAAACAAATGGATACAATGCAGTAACTGCAGCGCAACAGCACAAGTATCAAAGATATATCAAACAACATCTTCCAGTACTCTCCAGAGAGGTACTGTAGAGCAGTAGCTTTAAATGCATAGAGTATAGCAATCAGTAACGATCTGTAATGCACTAACACCAGTGATTAAAAACAGACACTCAGTAACTGAGCCAGTACATTAATTCTGTTTCCATCTACCTAATATCAGCAAATGGAAACAATGCAAAATTAGCTGAAGTATTACTAGTAAAAGTGCAGTATTACAACAGATAATGCCAGTAATGAACAATAATGTAAAAACAGAAAGACATGTTGTTGTATCTTTCAGCTTTTCCCGGTTAGGGGTCACCACAGCAGAACTCCGGTCCGCTAATGATTGGCAGCAGATTATTTACGTACCGAGTTGCCAGCTCTAACGCACAACCTTCAACGAAGGTATGCCCATTCACGCATGTCTCCCCACAGAAGACGCTTTAGCTGAGAATCGAACAGGACAACGTCTTACTGTGAGGCGATAACGCTACCGCAGCACCACCACTGCAGTGCTAAAAACAGAAAGACATAGTAGTGCAAATTAATAATATTACAGTCAACAAAATAAAAATGCGCAGATCAGACAAAGATCAAAAGCAAACCTCAAGTCTCTCCAGCCAGCTTGTTCAACATGGTCATCCTGAAGCAGTGTAGCAACTGCCTCATATACACCAACAACCCTCTACTCCTAGTCCACATAAACTCAAAATATGAGATATTCAACTATATTAAGAACCTTGAAGCCATACTCTCTCATACACTAGCCAGTATATATGACACTGAGCAGGTTGCCAGCATGCACACCTCACCTCCTACTCCACCCAAACCCACACTTTACATACCTAAATATGCAGTCCTGTTCTCTCACCTTCTCCCTGAAATTTGTCACTAGCCTGTACCTTCCTCCTTGTTGCTGTACTAGACACATGTCCTGTTGTCTTTCTTGATGGACATCACACCCTGGATAAGGAAGGGTATGAAATATTGCAGGGTCAGCAGAGCTGACATTATCTCCAGTGCAGTCATATGCAGAAACTCATGGCTGTCTAAGTAGAGATCTTTGTTTAGCAAATGACAATCACTGTTTGTGCTGTAGAATTTGAAAGCAGTGTTAGTAGCATAATTACTTCTTGTTGGTTTGTCAGTCATTCCCTAATGCAATATTACCACCTTACCAATTTTTGTAATGTAACACAATATAGGCAATTAATTCTTCAAGGGCAGCAGGCACTGAATTTGTAGATGAAACACTGAAATGTAAAGTTGTTTGCTAGTAGCAACCTCTTCTTTAGTTACAGATGTCTTTAATGTGGAATTATTCAGATGACTTTTATTTCTGCGGAGATTGTGCTTATTGACTGATATTGGTGGACTGTAATGACAAGTTCAAGTGGTCTTTACGGTTGAAATTTTCCAAAACTGGTAATTTTGTCATTATTAATTCATACATTTTGTTTCCTTGCTTACTGGAAGAATGTTCAAAACTACAAATTTAAAACACATTCTAACAAATGGTGTTGTGTTATACAAGGAATATAATTTAATACAATCAGGAAGATGAATTATACATGTATGTATGCCTGGCCCTAAAAAATGTCTGCAAGGAGCCTATAGTTCGAAAACAGCCCAAAGGTATACTTAATCCTCCACTGGCCAGATGCATTTTCTTTGAATGTGGATACCAATTCCGTTTCAATTAATGTGAGCTTCAATGGCAGAGCAGTTTAGTGCACATGCTAAGTCTGTTTTCATTATGAAACTGTATTGTTGTGTTTGTGTTATTTTATTTCAATATGTGTAATCATTGTAGAAGTAAATAAGAAAACAGTATGCACATTGATAGGTTTGAACTGTGTTTATAATAACTGGAGAGAAATAGCCAAGTAATGGAACACTAAATTGGGTGGGCAGGGGGCTGCTGTGAGGGGGGATGCAGAACATTATAACTTTTTTACTTCTTAGCCTAATTAACCTCTAATACCACAGATTACTAATAGTATATCTGCAAGGTTTGTACCTAAACATGGAGAATCTAAAATAACCTTCAGCTCAAAACCCTGTTTTAATCTTCCTCCCTTTCATTTCCTAGGTAATTTCATTATTATTTTTCTGTCTGTATTGTATGGATATGCAGAATGTCATAAAGGGTGCATCTGTTGTGACTTATGGCCAAAGATTTCACAAAATGCAAATACCATGGAACATTTACATTGTAAACTAATTAATTACACTATGTGTATAATCAAAGAGGAAATAGAGAGAGAGAGAGAGGGCATTGGCACACCCCTTCAAAAAGAAAAGAAAAAAGAAAAAAAAAGAGCACAAATGAACAATTATATTAACAAGGATAATGCAGGTAAATTTTAAGATTATTATCCACTATCATCCTTAATAATCTGCTGTGAGAAGTGACTATAATTGTTATATCATTAAGACAGAAAATTTTATTTATTTATTCTTTCATGAAAGAGGATTTGGAGAAAAAAATATTATTTGGGGGGTGAGGGGGTTAACCCAAACTCAATGTATGTGCGTACCACCACCGTTTTGGTTACAAAAAAGGCACTATTTTTTATATATATTTTATTTATATTTATATATATATACATACACACACACACTCACACACACACACACACACACACACACACACATATATATATATATATATATATATATATAGATAGATATAATTACATATATATATACATACATATATACACATCATAAATGCTAGTGAGTTTAACTAGAAAATATATATGTAGAGAGCAATCTGGACTTTGACCAACACGTAGCTAAGAAAACAAGAATATCATTCTATGTTTCCCAACTTATAAGTAAGGGAATGGTATCCAGGTTCAAATTTTCCCTAGTAGTGTAAAATTCATCTCGGGCTTCCCCTGAATACAGGCCACTAGCCTAATGGGACTAACCAGATCAACAAAGGAAAAATAAATAAAATAAAAATAATTAACATGCATTTTCTGAACAATAAGAAGTATGGAACTGTAATGTCTATCATTATTTAGTGACTTTAATATGCTCCCCAGCTCTGTTAAATGCATAAAAATGTATTAACTTTAATGTATGCATTTTCTACATTTTAAAAACACAAATACCGGTTATAAGCAAACTTCTCACTTTCTTTGTTGAAAAATTCTCTACAAAGCCATATCAGGAGACAAATTAAAAGTTATGGACAATTTGAAATATTACTCTAATTCACTTAAAAAGGTTAGAATGAACAGAGATTTTCTGAACAATGAGAAATATGACACTAATGCCATGTACTATTGACCAACTAATCCTTGGTGATTTACCCAAAAATCCAAAATTTTATAAGGTACAGGGCAAAAAATATGAGACAAAATCAGGGACAGTGAGGGTACACTTATGAGAGGAGCTAACTGTACCACAAATGAAAGCTATTGGTAAACTGCAGTGACCAAAAGAAATATATATTA